>NW_022161933.1:0-163374 GCF_008728515.1 Papio anubis
TAAGATTGTGTTTTAAAAGGCCTATCTTACACATTTCTTCACCTGTTGCATAACTTACATATATGATTCACTATAGAGAAAAGTCCATTTCACAGTTTTATCATTATCAGATTATCTGATTATTATCTTTTATATATACCTATTATCATTCTATATTATGATACTAAAGTCCCTAATAGTATAAATTGAATATTCAGTATAATTAAATTACTATCAGTGTTCCCTCCTAAATTTGTGGTGGGAGTGTAAAATGGTACAGTCACTTTGGAAAACTTTAAGTTTCTCAGAATGCTGAAGACAGAGTTACCATATGACCCAGAAATTCTACTACTACTAAGTACTTATCTAAGAGAAATAAAAACATAATATTTGTACAAACACTTGTAAATGAATGTTCATACCATTATTGATAATGGACGAAAGTAGAGAACTCAAATATCCATTAACTGATGAATAAATAAACAAAATGTGATAAAATCAACTAATGGATTACTATCCCGAAATAAAAAAGAAAGAACTACTAAAACATTCTTCCATATAGAAGCACTTTAAAAAATGCTCAGTGAAAAAACCTAAACACAAAAATCTCTATATGTTGTATAATTCTATTGCTATAAAAAGTCTAGAATAGGCAAATCTATAGTGATAGGAGGTAGATTTGTGGTTACACAGTCTTAAGCTGGAGGCGGGAGAGGAAAAAAAGTAACTGGTGAGGGGCACAAAGATTTCTTTTGGGATGATGGAAATGTTTGAAATTACATTGTGATGACAGTGGCAAAAATAAGTATCCTAAAAATCACTGATTTGTGCATTTAAAATAAGTAAATTGTATGGTATATAAGGTATATCTCAATAAAGCTATTTTTATAAATTATATTAGTTTTACTTTTCCCTTTCCAGTTGTGTGATTGCTTCATTAAGGCAGTCTAATAAATAAAACCAATAATGCAAGCAGTTTTCCTGTTGGATCAGTAGATTATCTTTTGTTTTTACATCAACTGATGTGTGAAAAGATAACAGAATATAACTTCTTTAAAAACTTTTTTTTTGGCAGAATAGAAACTTTATATCAGTTAGCTATGACTGCCACCCTAAAACTCAGAGGCTTAAAACAATCATAACTTATTATTTTTCCTAAATCTGTGCACTGCTTAAAAAATGGCTGCTCCAGGCTGGGCTCAACTGGGTTCATTCATGAGTACATGGCTAACTGAAGAATTATCTGACCCCAGATCAGATAACTGAAGAATTATCTGATCTGGGGGTAGCTCTCCCCCATGTATCTCTCATCCTTCTCCTGAGACCAAAAAACTGTCACACATATTCTTATTGCATGGTAGATGTACAAGAGAGTAAGTATATACTCAGGGGCTCTATCCATTGGTAATAACAAGTTAAGTGGTCAAATACAAATTCGTAAGGCAAGGAAGTCCACTCCACTCCCAACAGGAGGTTCCTAAAAAATTATATGGCAAAGGGCTTTGATGGACGTGTTCGAAAATGGGGACCAATAATAGAATCTACCATAAATTTTCATTATTTAAACACGTTTGTATATATTTTCTGTGGGTGTATCAGGATTCAATGTTACTAATTATATCTTACAATTATTTATTTAATTAATCTCTCGCTCTCTTTTTTTTTTTTTTTTTTTTTTTTTTAAACTACTGCTACTCTTCACTTTAGGGATTCCTGACTTAGATTAACATGTTGGTCACCTGTCTCCAGTCCCAGCTCTTTCTTGTCCATTATAGTCTTGTGGTTTAAGAAATACATTTTTTGTTGTGCTTCGCTTTATTGTGCTTTTCACAACCTGAAGGTTTCTGGCAACCCCATGTCAAGGAAGTCTGCTGGGGCCATTTTTCCAAGTGCATGTGCTCACTTCACGTCTGTGTCACGTTTTAGTAATTCTCGCAGTATTTAAAACTTTTTCATTAATAGTATGTCTGTTATGGTAAACTGTAATAATTAATCTTTGATATTACTCTTATAATTGTTTGGGGTCAACATGAATTGAGCCCATATAAGACAGGGAACTTAATCAGTAAATGTTGTGTGTGTTCTGACTGCTCCACCAGCTGGCCATTTTCCTGTCTCTCTCCCTCTACTTGGGCCTTCTTATTCCTTGAGACACAACAACATCAACGTTAGGCTAATTAATAACCCTATAGTGATCTCTAAATATTCAAGTGAAAGGAAGAGTCACATATCTCTAACTTTAAATCAAAAGCTAGAAATGAATAAGCTAGAGAAGAAAGCATGTCAAAAGTTGAGATAACCAGCCCTTATGGCAAAAAGCCAAGTAGTGCATACAAAGGGAAAGTTTTCGAAAAAAATTCAAAGTGCTACTCCAGTGAATACACACATGATAAGAAAGAGAAAGCCTTATTGCTGATACAGAGAAAGTCTGAGTGGTCTAGATAGAAGATTAAACCAGCCACAACATTTCCTTAAGCCAAAGCCTAATCCAAGGCCCTAATTCTCTTCAATTCTGTGAAGGCTGAGAGAGGTGAGGAAACTGCAGAAGACAAGTTGGAAGCTAGCAGAAGTTGCTTCATGAGGTTTAAGAAGCCATATCTGTAACAAAAACATACAAGGTAAAGCAGCAAGTGCTAGTATAGAAGCTGCATTAAGCTATCCAGAAGATCTAACTAACATCATTGATGCAGGTGGTTATTCTAAATAACAGAGTTTCAATGTAGATAAAACAACCATAAATACTGGAAGAAGATGCCATCTAGGACTTTCATGTCTAGAGAGGAAAAGTCAATGCCTGGCTTCAAAGCTTCACAGGACAGGTTGACTCTCTTGGTAGGGACTAGTGGAGCTAGTGACTTTAAGTTGAAGCCAATGCTCACTGACCATTCTGAAAATACTAGGGTCTTCAAGAATTATGCTAAATCTATCCTGCAGGGCTCTACAAATGGAGAGTTTCTGCACAGCAAAAGAAACTATCAACAGAGTAAACAGACAACCTACAGAATTGGAGAAAGTTTTTGCAAACTATGTATCTGACAAAAGTGTAGTATCCAGCATCTAGAAGGAACTTAAACACATTTACAAGAAAAATCCAAACAAACCCATTAGTAAGTGGGCAAACTAAATGAACAAACACTTCTCAAAAGAAGACATACATGCGGCCAATAAGCATATAAACAAAAGCTCAACATCACTGATCATTAGAGAAATGCAAATAAAAACCACAATGAAATATCATCTCACAGCCATCAGAATGGCTATTAAAAAGTCCAAAAATAACAGATGCTGGTGAGGTTGCAGAGAAAACAGAATGCTTATAGACTGTCGGTGGGAGTATAATTAGTTCAACCATTGTGAAAGACAGTGTGGTGATTCCACAAAGATGTAGACACAGAAATACCATTCAACCCAGCAATCCCATTATTGGGTATATACCCAAAGTAATATAAATCATTCTATTATAAAGGCACATGAATGTGTAGGTTCACTGCAGCACTAGTCACAAAAGCAATGTTTCTTTTAGGAGGCTTTAGAAGATCATGACCAAAATGTAAGTGCTAAAATTTTTTCAGTATCATTTACTATTTTTCTGCTACTTTTTAAAATTCTGTGACTTCTAAAAAAAAAAAGAATACTATAAATACAGACTTGACATTGATATGAAAATAACACATAATTAATTCTGATCCAAGCCCAACAAAATTAGAAAATCAGCCAAATGATATCCCAGCAGTACAAAAACTTTATTTTTAGGTCAATTGTCCCAACTTACCTCGTTTGCTGGAATCCAAACCAAAGCAACCTAGTACAATGAGGAGTAATAGTAATATGAGGCAATAAGTCAGAAGTAGCAAAGTAATGAAGTCCTAGAATCGGTTTAATCAAACCTTAATTTCATTTGTTTTTGGATTCAAGCATCACATTTTCGGCATTGATAAAATATAAGAGGGCCAGTGATATATAGAATTTTACAAAACATTGGTAAGCTTTAATTTACCTTTTACCTGCTACCAAAAAATTAAAGAAGTACATGTTGACATTATTATGCATCAACTTTACCTGTGCTTAAAAAGGGTAGGGGGCACCAAGGTCATCCTCCTCCCTCACCTCCACTAAGTTAATGTATTTATATATTTTTCTCTCTACATCTTTTTGGAGCCTTAAGACCATGGCTGCTACTGGTGTCCTAGTCTTTTCCTTATTTCCTGACTTAGAAAACAGAGCACTACAATTATAAGTCTGATTTTAGTATCAGAGTAGTAATATGTCCTTGCAGAGCCAAAATTGGAATCCCAGCCAAGGAACGTCTTCTTAAAGAACTTGGAATCTTAAAAGAGATGATGTGCAAAAAAATGAATCTAAACACAGACCTGACACCCTTCACAAAAATTAATTCAAAATGAATCAGATCTAAATGTAAAACACAAAAATATAAAACTCCTAGAAGATAATAGAAGAATATTTAGATGACCTTGGGTTGGTAATAACTTTTTACACATGACAGCAAAGGCAACATCCTTGGAAGAAAGAAACAACAGGTTGGATTTCATTAAAATTAAGAACTCTGTTGACAGCATAACTGGGTGACTATAGTAAACAATAATTTATTGCACATATAAAAATAACTAAGAGTATAAATGGATCGTTTGTAACACAAAGAAAGGATAAATGCATGAGGTGATGGATACTCCATTTACCCTGATGTGATAATTATGCATTGTATGCCTATATGAAAATATCTCATGAATCCTACAAATACACAGACCTACTATATGCCCACAAAAATTAAAAATTAAAACAACCCCTGCTTTGTAAAAGGCACTGCTAAGGGAATGAAAAGACAAGCCACAGACTGGAAGAAAATATTTTCAAAAGGCAAATCTGATAAAGAATTGTTATACAAAATATACAAAGAGATTCTAAAACTCAACAATAAGAAAATGAACAACCCTATTGAAAAATGAGCCAAGGACCTTAATAAACACATCACCAAAGAAGATACACAGATGGCAAATAATAATATGAAAAGATACTCCACATCATATATCATCAGTAAAATGCAAATTAATAAAACAAGGAGATATGACTATAAGTCTATTAGAATGTTCAATATTCAGAACACTGATAATACCAAAGGCTGGCAAAGATGTGAAGCAATAGGAAGTCTCATTTATTGCTGGTGAGAATGCAAAATGGTATAGCTACTTTGGAAGACAGTCTGGTGGTTTCTTACAAAACTAAACATACTGTACCACATGATGCAGCAATCACAATTCATGGTATTTACTCAAAGGAATTGAAAACTATGTCCACACAAAAGCCTGTATGTGGATATTTATACAGGTTTTATTCATAATGGCCAAAACTTGTAAACAACCAAGATGTCCTTCAGTAGGTGAGTGGATAATAACTCATTTATTTTTGCTAACTGGTAAAAAGAAATAAGCTATCAAACCATGAAAAGACATGAAGGGAACTTAAACACATTACTAAGTAAAAAAAGCCTATCTGAAAAGGATAAACACTATTAAGAATCCAACTCTATGACATTTTGGAAAAGGTAGAACTATAGAGACATTAAAAATATCAGTGATTGCTGATGGTTTCTGGGAAGAAAGGGATGAATAGGTAGAACACAGAGGATTTTTAGGGCAGTGGAACTAGTCTACATTACACTACACTTTGAGTACTCTGAAGCTGAAAATCTGAAATCTGAAATGCTCCAAATCCTGAAAAACTTTAAGCACCAACATGACACTACAAGGGGAAAATTCTACACTGAACATCTTTGCTTTCTTATAGTTCATTTTAGGCAAACTTTGCTTCATGCATAAAATTATTTAAAATATTGGATAAAATTACCTTGAGGCCATGTGTAGATGAAGCATAAATAAATTTAATGCTTAGATTTGGGTTCCATCTCTAATATCTCTCACTACATATATACACATATTCCAAAATCCAAAATCAGAAACAATTTGGTCTCAAACATTTTGGATAAGGGATATTCAACCTGTATAATGGTGTCATAATACATTTGTCTACATTGATGGAATATAAAACACCAAACATGAATCCTACTATAAAGTATGGACCGGGTGATAATGATACATCAATGTAGGTTCAATGGCAACAAATATACCACTCTGGTAAGAAATGTTCACAATGGGGGAGGTTATGCATGTAAGGGCACAGGGGTACATGGGAAAATCTCTGAGCTGTCTGCTCAATTTTGCTATGAACTTAAAACTACCAAAAAATAAAGTCTATTTAAAAAGTCTATAAATGTTGTGAATTCCAACAAACATCATTTAAAGGTATGTTATTACAATTCCATATACCATAGAAAGCCTGTGATAGCTTTTGCAATTTAAATTTAAAAATAAGTTTATTATATTAAGTACTATAGTAAAAGTATTTTTTTTTTTTTTTTTGCATTATCAAGTAATGGGGGAATTAACCTATGGTTTGCTTGACTTTAAAATTTTTTGTTGCATAATTAGTGTAAACTATTGTTAAATCAGTATTTCTCAAAGATGATAGCTTGAACAGTGATATTAAGTAATTAATATTATTGGTTAAATGAATGACAAAATAAGCTTTAGGATGTACCACATTCCATTATTTCAACTCCTAATGGTACATGATCCTACTGATTGATACATCATCACAATTTATTAATACAGAAATAGGAGTAGATGTGGATATCTTTTTATTTGATGTTAACATTATAGTTCACTACCTAAGTAAATAATTTGGCATTTAAAATCTTAAGGGAGGGGGGAGATCAAGATGGCTCAATAGGAACACTTCCAGCCTCCAGTTCCCAGCATGAGCAACACAGAACGGGTGATTTCAGCATTTCCAACTGAGGTACCGGGTTCATCTCACTGGGGCGTGT
This sequence comes from Papio anubis, assembly GCF_008728515.1. Lineage (NCBI taxonomy): Eukaryota > Metazoa > Chordata > Mammalia > Primates > Cercopithecidae > Papio > Papio anubis. The sequence continues at coordinate 6,881 of NW_022161933.1, forward strand.
TGGACAGTGGGGGCAGGACAGGGGGTGCAGCCCAACGAGCCAGGTCCCAAGCAGGGCAAGGCATCACCTCACCCTGGAAGCAAAAGAGGGAAGGGAATTCCTTTTCCTAGCCAAGGGAAACCGTGACACACAACACCTGGAAAATCAGGTCACTCACACACATCCTAATACTGTGCTTTACCAAGGGTCTTAGCAAACAGCAAACCAGGAGATTATATCCCGCACCTGGCTCGGAGGGTCACATACTCACGGAGCCTCCCTTATTGCTAGCACAGCAGTCTGAGATCAAACTGCAAAGCGGCAGGGAGGCTAGGGGAAGGGCGGCCGCTATTGCTAAGGCTTAAGTAGGTAAACAAAGCCACCTGGAAGCTCGAACTGGGTGGAGTCCACCGCAGCTCAAGGAGGCCTGCCTGCCTCTGTGGACTCCACCTCTGGGGACAGGGCACAGCTAAATAAAAAGCAGCAGAAACCTCTGTAGATGTAAATGTCCCAGTTTAACAGCTTTGAAGAGAGTAGTGATTCTCCCAGCACGGAGGCTGAGATCTGAAAACAGACAGAATGCCTGCTCAAGTGGGTCCCTGATCCCCGAGTAGCCTAATGGGAAGACATCCTCCACTAGGTGCAGACTGACACCTCACACCTCAAACGATCAGGTACACCTCTGAGACGAAGCTTCCAGAGCAACAATCAGACAGCAATGCTTGCTGTTCAGCAATATTCTCTCTTCTGCGGCCTCCACTGCTGATACCCAGGCAAACAGGGTCTGGAGTGGACCTCAACAAACTCCAACAGACCTGCAGCTGAGGGTCTTGACTGTTAGAAGGAAAACTAACAAACAGAAAGGACATCCACACCAAAACCTCATCAGTACGTCACCATCATCAAAGACCAAAGGTACATAAAACCACGAAGATGGGGAAAAGGCAGTGCAGAAAAGCTCGATATTCAAAAAATCAGAGTGCATCTCCCCCTCCAAAGGAACGCAGCTCCTCGCCAGTAACAGAACAAAGCTGGACAGAGAATGACTTTGACAAATGAGAGAAGAAGGCTTCAGTCGATCAAACTTCTCAGAGCTAAAGGAGGAATTATGAACCCAGCGCAAAGAAACTAAAAACCTTGAAAAAAGATTTGACGAATGTTTAACTAGAATAATCAATGCAGAGAAGTCCACCTGATGGAGATGAAAACCATGACATGAGAACTACGTGACAAATGCACAAGCTTCGGTAACTGACTCGATCAACTGGAAGAAAGGCTATCAGTGATTGAAGATCGAATGAATGAAATGAAGAGAGAAGAGAAGTGTAGAGAAAAAAGAGTAAAAAGAAATGAACAAAGCCTCCAAGAAACATAGGATTATGTGAAAAGACCAAATCTACATCTGACTAGTGTACCTCAAAGTGACGGGGAGAATGGAACCAAGTTGGAAACCACTCTGCAGGATATTATCCAGGATAACTTCCCCAACATAGCAAGGCAGACCAACATTCAAATTCAGGAAACACAGAGAACGCCACAAAGACACTCCTTTAGAAAAGCAACTCCGAGACATATAATTGTCAGATTCACCAAGGTTGAAATGAAGGAAAAAATGTTAATTAAGGGCAGCCAGAGAGAAAGGTCGGGTTACCCAAAGGGAAGCCCATCAGACTAATAGCAAATCTCTTGGCAGAAACTCTACACGCCAGAAGAGAGTGGAGGCCAAAATTCAACATTCTTCAACAAAAGAATTTTCAACCCAGAATTTCGTATCTAGCCAAACTAAGTTTCATAAGTGAAGGAGAAATAAAATCCTTTACAGACAAGCAAATGCTTGGAGATTCTGTCACCACCAGGCCTGCCCTACAAGAGATCCTCAAGGAAGCACTAAACATGGACAGGAATAACTGGTACCAGCCACTGCAAAAACATGACAAAATGTAAAGTCCATCAATGCTAGGAAGAAACTGCATCAACAAGTGAGCAAAATAACCAGCTAACATCATAATGACAGGATCAAGTTCACACATAACAATATTAACCTTAAATGTAAATGGGCTAAATGGTCCAATGAAAAGACACAGACTGGCAAATTGGATAAAGACTCAAGACCTATCAGTTTGCTGTATTCAGGAGACCCATCTCACATACAGAGACACACATAGGCTCAAAATAAACAGATGGAGAAAGATCTACCAAGCAAATGGAAAACAAAAAAAGGCAGGGGTTGCAACCCTAGTCTCTGATAAAACATACTTTAAACCAACAAAGATCAAAAGAGACAAAGAAGGCCATTACATAATGGTAAAGGGAATAATTCAACAAGAAGAGCTAACTATCCTAAATATATATGCACCCAATACAGGAGCACCCAGATTCATAAAGCAAGTCCTTAGAGACTTACAAAGAGACTTAGGTTCCCACACAATAATAATGGGAGACTTTAATACTCCACTGTCAACATTAGACAGATCAACAAAACGGAAAGTTAACAAGAATATTCAGGAATTGAACTCAACTCTGCACCAAGCAGACCTGATAGACATCTACAGGACTCTCCACTCCAAATCAACAGAATATACATTATTCTCAGCACCACATCGCACTTATTCTAAAATTGACCACATAGTTGGAAATAAAGTACTCCTCAGCAAATGTAAAAGAACAGAAATTATAACAAACTGTCTCTCAGACCACAGTGCAAACAAATTAGAACTCAGGACTAAGAAACTCAATGAAAACTGCTCAACTACATGGAAACTGAACAACCTGCTCCTGAATGACTACTGGGTACATAACGAAATGAAGCCAGAAATAAAGATGTTCTTTGAAACCAATGAGAACAAAGATACAACATACCAGAATCTCTGGGACACATTTAAAGCAGTGTGTAGAGGGCAATTTATAGCACTAAATGCCCACAAGAGAGAGCAGGAAAGATCTAAAATTGACACCCTAACATCACCATTAAAAGAATTAGAGAAGCAAGACCAAATACATTCAAAAGCTAGCAGAAGGCAAGAAATAACTAAGATAAGAGCAGAACTGAAGGAGATAAAGACACAAAAAAATTCCTCCGAAAAATCAATGAATTCAGGAGCTGGTTTTTTGAAAAGATCAACAAAATTGATAAACTGCTAGCAAGACTAATAAAGAAGAAAAGAGAGAAGAATCAAATCGACGCAATAAAAAATGATAAAGGAGATATCACAACCAACCCCACAGAAATACAAACTACCATCAGAGAATACTATAAACACCTCTACACAAATAAACTAGAAAACCTAGAAGCAATGGATAATTTCCTGGACACTTACACTCTCCCAAGACTAAACCAGGAAGAAGTTGAATCCCTGAATAGACCAATAGCAGGCTCCGAAATTGAGGCAATAATTAATACCCTATCAACCAAAAAGAGTCCAGGACCAGACAAATTCAGAGCCGAATTCTACCAGAGGTACAAGGAGGAGCTGGTACCATTCCTTCTGAAACTATTCCAATTAATAGAAAAAGAAGGAAGCCTCCCTAACTCATTTTATGAGGCCAACATCATCCTGATACCAAAGCCTGGCAGAGACACTACAAAAAAAGAGAATTTTAGACTAATATCCCTGATGAACATCGATGCAAAAATCCTCAATAAAGTACTGGCAAACCGAATCGAGCAGCACATCAAAAAGCTTATCCACCATGATCAAGTGGGCTTCATCCCTGGGATGCAAGGCTGGTTCAACATATGCAAATCAATAAATGTAATCCAGCATATAAGCAGAACCAAAGACAAAAACCACATGATTATCTCAATAGATGCAGAAAAGGCCTTTGGCAAAATTCGACAGCCCTTCATGCTAGAAACTCTGAATAAATTTGGTATTGATGGAACGTATCTCAAAATAAGAGCTATTTATAAAAAACCCATAGTCAATATCATACTGAATGGGCAAAAACTGGAAAAATTCCCTTTGAAAACTGGCACAAGACAGGGATGCCCTCTCTCATCACTCCTATTCAACATAGTGTAGGAAGTTCTGGCCAGGGCAATCAGCCAAGAGAAAGAAATAAAGGTATTCAATTAGGAAAAGAAGAAGTCAAATTGTCCCTGTTTGCAGATGACATGACTGTATATTTAGAAAACCCCATCGTCTCAGCCCAAAATCTCCTTAAGCTGATAAGCAACTTCAGCAAAGTCTCAGGATACAAAATTAATGTGCAAAAATCACAAGCATTCTTATACACCAGTAACAGACAAACAGAGAGCCAAATCATGAATGAACTTCCATTCACAATTGCTTCAAAGAGAATAAAATAACTAGGAATCCAACTTACAAGGGATGTGAAGGACCTCTTCAAGGAGAACTACAAACCACTGCTCAGTGAAATAAAAGAGGACACAAACAAATGGAAGAACATACCATGCTCATGGATAGGAAGAATCAATATTGTGAAAATGGCCATACTGCCCAAGGTAATTTATAGATTCAATGCCATCCCCATTAAGCTACCAATGAGTTTCTTCACAGAATTGGAAAAAAGTGCTTTAAAGTTCATATGGAACCAAAAAAGCCCGCATTGCCAAGACAATCCTAAGTCAAAAGAACAAAGCTGAAGGCATCACGCTACCTGACTTCAAACTATACTACAAGGCTACAGTAACCAAAACAGCATGGTACTGGTACCAAAACAGAGATATAGACCAATGGAACAGAATAGAGCCCTCAGAAATAATACCACACATCTACAGCCATCTGATCTTTGACGAACCTGACAAAAACAAGAAATGGGGAAAGGATTCCCTATTTAATAAATGGTGCTGGGAAAACTGGCTAGTCATAAGTAGAAAGCTGAAACTGGATCCCTTCCTTACTCCTTATACGAAAATTAATTCAAGATGGATTAGAGACTTAAATGTTAGACCTAAAACCATAAAAAGCCTGGAAGAAAACCTAGGCAATACCATTTAGGACATAGGCATGGGCAAAGACCTCATGTCTAAAACACCAAAAGCAACGGCAACAAAAGCCAGAATTGACAAATGAGATCTAAGTAAACTAAGGAGCTTCTGCACAGCAAAACAAACTACCATCAGAGTGATCAGGCAACCTACAGAATAGGAGAAAATTTTTGCAATCTACTCATCTGACAAAGGGCTAATACCCAGAACCTACAAAGAACTCAAACAAATTTACAAGAAAAAAAAACAAAGAACTCTATCAAAAAGTGGGCAAAGGATATGAACAGACACTCAAGCCAACAGACACATGAAAAAATGCTCATCACTCGCCCTCAGAGAAATGCAAATCAAAACCACAATGAGAAACCATCTCACACCAGTTAGAATGGCAATCATTAAAAAGTCAGGAAACAACAGGTGCTGGAGAGGATGTGGAGAAACAGGAGCACTTTTACACTGTTGGTGGGACTGTAAACTAGTTCATCCATTGTGGAAAACAGTGTGGCGACTCCTCAAGGATCTAGAACCAGAAATACCATTTGACCCAGCCATCCTGTTACTGGGGATATATCCAAAGGATTTTAAATCATGCTGCTATAAAGACACATGCACACGTATGTTTGTTGTGGCACTATTCACAATAGCAAAGACTTGGAATCAAACCAGATGTCCATCAGTGACAGACTGGATTAAGAAAATGTGGCACATACACACCATGGAATACTATGCAGCCATAAAAAAGGATGAGTTCGTGTCTTTTGTAGGGACATGGATGCAGCTGAAAACCATCATTCTCAGCAAACTATCTCAAGAACAGAAAACCAAATAACTATAAATGACTGTCTCAAATCTATTACCCCGTCCTGAGAAGGAGCTCTGCCTATCTTGTTCATTATCGTATCTGCAATCCCAGGCCAAGAGTCAGTACTTGTTAAATTTCTGTGGAGCGAATAAATTAATGAATTAACATCTAATTTATTGTCAACTTCTTATGATGTTCTTGTTAAATCTTCCACAAACTTTATCTCATGTCAAAGATACAAATAACAAGCACAAAAATACCGGATATTTATTTTATATTCGCTTTTTTCACAATTTAGAAGTTAGTTAGTGAAATACTGAAATAAATGGTCTGACAATTATATCACCAATTTAAAAATCAATTAGGGATCCTGATTCCAGTAAGATGAAATAAGACCAGACTCTCTTTATCTCATGCTAATTCAACTATAAAACCTGAATAGAGACTTATTTGAAAACTCTGAAAAGTACACACTATTAGACAGGTGAGGGAAGAATACCAATGGTGAGTTTAACATTTATTTTCCTCTACTATCTCTGAATCCAGAAACCCAGAACTGAGCACTATGTGGTGTGAGTGAGGTCCAGGAGAAATTTTCTGAACACTTACAGTGCTGAGAGAGAAACAGTAGGAGTCCCCCTCTCCTCTTCCTCATTTTTCTATGCCTCAAACCCTGAACAGTCCCATGGCAGCTAAGATGAAAGAAGACAGAAATGAGAGACTGCAGTAGTCAAAACTCTGAGGGAGGTGAACCTACCTTTCAGAGAAGCAGCAATGCCAAAAGGGCAGGACCAAACCCTGTAGGATTTTTTCCCCTATGTCCCTGTCTTCCCACCATGTAGCCTTGTTGGCATCTTTATCACCAGCGCTAAATGGTGGGAGGATGTGGTAAAACTGCAGAAAGAAACAATTTCTTTTTTGAAGAACAACAAAAACAGCCTCCAGGTAAGTAGAAAGTACTTAGGATATAACTGGGAAGGGAGATCAGGAAAGCAACTCCATACAGTTGTTTTGAACTTTTACTCACCCTGGATCTGCCCATTTATGGATGTTATACTAATTAGCATATCAAAGATTTAAAGGCCTTAGTGAAGAATAGATCTACAGGCTGGTTCCAGAGTGACCACTAGGGGGTACACATTCAGACAGATCCAAATAGCACACCCAAGTCTTGTAAAACAGAGCTAAGGTTAGAACCACACCATCCACAGAAGGCCAAAACAAAAATATCAATCTTTTCCACAGGCTCTAAATAAGACTTAGAGTCTTATTTATAAAGTAATATGTATAAAGTAATACAGGATACAAATTCACACGAGATAAGACAATTGACTGAGCCTAATATTGAAATGATGCAAATGTTGGAAAACAGTTTGCCGGGTTTTTATAATGTTAAATATACATTTATCATATGAGCTAGCAACTGTACATCTGGGTATTCACAGAGAAATGAAAACTTATGTTCATACCAAAACTTATATACAAATATTTAACAGCAGATTTATTTGTGACAGCCAAAAGCTGGAAGCAACCCAAATGTCTTTCAATGGGTTAGTAGATAAACAAACAATGGTACATATGTACAATGGACTACTATTTACCAGTAAAAATGAACAAATTATTGACATACACAACTTGGATATATCTCAGAGACTCTACTCTGAGAGAAGCTGGTCACACCTTCTGATTCTATTTATTTGACATTCTTAAAAACACAAACCATAGTGATGGAAAACAGATCTGTGATACACAGGGTAGAATGATGATGGGAGGATGTGACTATCAAGAAAGATCACAAAGGGTATTTTTTTACCGTATTATTATTTTTAAAAATTAAATTTTAAAAAGAAATTCAATGAGGGCACCATGAACACTCATTATACATAAGTAAGCTGTCAAGGAATTCAAGTTACTTTAATAAAATCAACTATGTAATAAAAATCTCAGTGGACTATTTCTGAATTATCTAAATTTACATTTTTTTCATAATTGGCAACACTTTCCACAGTTGCTAATATATGGAATTATTCTACATCAAATTTCTGACAATATATAACAAAATGGTAAAGACATATCACTACCAAATTACCATTTATAATCCCTCACAGAATACTGAATCAAAAAATCTATAAATAATATTTTGAGATAATTGGAGAAAGCTAAAAATAGATTTATATGTTATATTTCGTGATATTATTGTCTCAATGTTACATTTCCAGTATATGATAAGAGTGTAACAAGGTCCTTAATTTTAGGGAAACATGCTGAAATATTCAGGGGTAAAGTGTCATTATGTCTGAAACTGTTTTTAAGTTATATAGAAAAAGAGAGAGAGAAGGCAAGCCAGAGATATGAATAGATATAGCATGTATTCTCAATCATGAGAATCTAGGTGTGCAGAGTGCAGCTGTTCATTATACTGTTCTCCCAACATTTTTTTCAAGTTTGAAAGTTTTCAAAATAAAAAGTTGTAAAAATAAGAGAGTTGAAGTATAGCAACAACAGCAGCAAAAGGTGAAAATAATGAATTCATAACCAAATGAACTTAATGTAGCATTCATAACCTATATTGAGATGTAGAATTTTTACACTGAAAAACTTGATCTTTTAAGGCACCTTTGTCTTAATTGGCCTTCTAACTAAAGTGTAAGTAGAATTCATTTGACTTAAGGCTTTATAAACTTCTACCACAGGGATGAATCTTCCTTACCCCTCAGGATTTAATCCAAATGTCAAATGCAACTTGGTATCATAAATCCTTATAAGTAAATTTTAAAAAATTTCATTGCAATATTGAATCTCTAACAAGTAATAGTGACTAAAATATCTGCTGTCAAAGATGAGGCACCTTTTATAGATGGAATCAATCTACACAGACTCCAATCCAGAGAGCCAGAATTTTTTTGTATTTGTCTGTAATAACATCTTAACAAAATGTTCAGTTAACCCCATTCCTAATCTTTCAGTATGCTGAAAATGTAGTCAATTAATCAATAAAGCTGAGTATTCACTATTTGTCTAACATCAGACCAGGTTTCTCATATAAGGAAATTTATGAACATTGTTTAAGAAATGCAAAATGTGTTTGATAATGCATTGTTTATTCTAAACATTAGACTTACAAGTAGGTAGTCTTGTGTGACTGAATGGGTGCTATAAAGAACTCATTCTCGTATACAAACACACACTGTGCCTCAGCAAAGCCAACACAACTTAATTCCTTGTTTAAATTACATGTAATACTGAAGAGGAACATATTTCCAACCACTAGTCACTTAAAACTTGGAGTGAATTGGCTGATCAGATATTCTTTCCCTGAGAGAAGGCTTAATAAGGGAGATCAAGGAGGCAATGAATTAGAAGAGGATAGAAGAAAAATAATATGGAAAAGAAAGTAGAGTAATAAAATTAAATTTTGTGTAATAGAGTAACTCAGAATAGACAGTAACTTACTTTAGTTAAAGCAATTTTATGAATCAGGTTGTAGGCAGAAGGCTACAGAACATACACAGTTGGTCTACCTATTATATATATCTATTCTAATTAAAATTGGAAGTTATGTTTTTATTGGGATACATGAAAGATGAAAAAGGAGAGAGCTTGGAGCCTATTAGAAGAAAGGATGAGTAGTAGTACTGTAAATAATACGTTTAATTCTGAGGGTAATGTTGAAATGTAGTCGCTTCATTTAAAGTAACATAATATGGATATAGTTTATTCTTCACTAGTGGTGGTTTATCCACATGGTGACTTGGCAAACATTAAATACCCAAATTTTTCATTTTGCCAAGATAATATAAGAAAAAATACAAGAAGATAAAGGAATTAAGTCCTTGTTAGCTGTTTTAAAGTAATTAAAGAGACTTTTTTTATTATTATTTTTATTTTTTGAGACATAGTCTTGCTCTGTTACCCAGGCTGGAGTGCAGTGGTGCGATCTCGGCTCACTGTAAGCTCCGCCTCCCGGGTTCACGCCATTCTCCTGCCTCAGCCTCCCAAGTAGCTGGGACTGCAGGCGCAAGCCACCACGCCCGGCTAATGTTTTTTTTTGCATTTTTTTTTTAGTAGAGACCGGGTTTCGCCCTGTTAGCCAGAATGGTCTCGATTTCCTTACCTCGTGATCCGCCCGCTTCGGCCTCCCAAAGTAAGAGGTTTTATATGGAAAGGCAAGTAAGATTTTCTGGATGTTCTAGTGAAGAAAATTAGAACAGGCAACAAGACTAGTTTGGGCTCAATTTAAGAGAGTTTGCTGGATATACTGGAGTGATCTAAGAAAAGCAGAAAATAAAATTGAATATGTTACCTTGAAAAGTAATTAGTTTTCTTTAAGTTTGTAGACAGAGACTAGAACACAATCAATGCTGTATATGGTTTCACAAGTCATCTCCAAAATCTAGTGCAATGTGTAGCACACAAAAGACATTCAATAAATATTTATCATATGAATTAAAACAAAATTATTTGCATATATTTGTCTCATAAATATTGCTAGATCTTACACATATTGAATAAGCAGATAAAGAACGTCTTCAAAGTTGCTTACTGCTGTAGTTTGAATGTGTTCCCCAAAAAGCATGTGTTGGAAACTGAATCCCTAATGTTGGGAGCTGGGACCTGGTGGGATGTGTTTAGGACATGAGGACCCCACCCTCATGAATGGATTAATGTCAATTATAAAAGGGCTTGAAGCTGCAAGTTTAATTTCTTCCTCTCTCACACACATGCTCTCTTGCCCTTCTTCCTTCTGCCATGAGATGCCACAAGAAGGCCCTCACCAGATGCTGGCACCTTGATACTGAACTTCCCGGCTTTCCAGAACTGTAAGAAATAATTTTTTTCTTTATAAATTACCTAATCTCTGCTATTCTGTTATAGCAGCACAAAAGGAACTAAGACACTTACTAAATTGCACCTAAATGAAGACTCTCAGCTTAAATCCCCAGTAATCAAAAGTTCGGTGTGTTGCAAATATTCAGGGCCTTACTCCTCATAAATTTTCCACTAACTTTTATTATTCATCCACTTCATTTAAATATACATTAAGAATGTATAAGAGCCAAATATCAATCATTTAAAAAGTATGATAAGCACCTACCACAGGAAAAGCACAGATATAGCACAGAAAAGTTCTAGAATATATCACGAAGTACCACTTTTTAATACTTATTAGCAGCTTTCTGGCTTTATTATTTATTTTTTTTAAAGCACTAAATGTTCAGTTTTAAACAACTGGAAAATACAAAGAGCTTACCAAGAAAATTTTAAAGTACCTGTATCCCTAGTATTCAGAAGTAAAGCTCTACTATTAAATAAGATATTCTCTTTCTTTTTATATGTATCATTAAACAAATAAAATATCTTACTATTCTTTGATTTTGAGATCAATGTATAAATGTAATACTCAAGGTAAATATTTCTCTCATGACATTAAGTATTTATAGTAACATAATTTGTAATGGATGAACTATTAACTCTCTGATCCTGCTCCTACTGTTGGACATAATGTTTTTCCCTTTGTTTTCTTCTTATAGAAAGCTCTAAAGAAGAATGAGCATATTTGACCATATATTTGATTATATTTTAGACATTTTTTGTGAGATATATCGTAAATACACCAGTGTGCATAAAACAGTGTAGTTTCTCAACCTCTGTCTTTTTTTGAATTTTTTCTCTTTGTGATAAATTCTCAATAATTTCTTTTAGCCTATTATTCACTTTGCTATTTCTCTCTTCAATTGTATCTGTTCTGCCGTTATACTCCATGTGATTTTAAATTTATATTATTTGTTTTCAATTCTAGAATTTCTAATTGGTTATTCTGCAAATCTGCTAGGACATTTTTATAGTTTGCTGTTCCCTACTGATGTTTTTCAGGCTTTTGCTTTTTAGTTTTATTTTGTTTAACATATTAAGTAAGCATAGTTGTTTTTTACTCTATATCCAGTCATTCCAATATTTAATATCTATGTAGGGTTGATTCTGCTGTCTAGTGTTTCTGATGATTCTTATTCATAGTACCTCATTTCCTTGTAGCTTTTCATGTTCAGTGGTAAATAATGTATGGTATTTCTTTGAATTTTAGGACAAAGTGAATTCACCAGAGAATTTGCAATTGTTTTGGTCAGTTGTCCAAATGCACTATCCATCATAGACTACTTTAAACTAAATTCATACACTTAAAGTGTTTTTCCTTCCATTGATGATTTTGTTTAAAAACAAAACAAAACAAAAAGGCAGTGGCCGGGAACGGTGGCTCACGCCTGTAATCCCAACACTTTGGGAGGCCGAGGAGGGCAGATCACGAGGTCAGGAGATCGAGACCATCCTGGCTAACACGGTGAAACCCCATCTATACTAAAAATACAAAAAATTAGCCGGGCGTGGTGGCGGGCGCCTGTAGTCCCAGCTACTCGGGAGGCTGAGGCAGGAGAATGGCGTGAACCCAGGAGGCAGAGCTTGCAGTAAGTGGAGATTGTGCCAGTGCACTGCAGCCTGGGCGACAGAGCAAGACTCGTCTCAAAAAAAAAAAAAAAAAAACCAGTATGAAAAAATGTAAATTATTTAACTATGTGAATTTGAATTGCAAATTCATTATAGGCTCAGTTTTTGGTTACAATTTCTCAGGTACTTTTCTTAAGCCCCTGTCATGTTCAGCCCTGAAGTATTCTTTCCAGTTTCCAGTCCTCTGGAAATGGGGGTTTACATGGAGATGGGGGGAAGCGGAGTAGACAAGTTACTAATATTTTCTCACATGTTTCAATAGAATTCCACCCAAAAAGGAAATATGAAATAAGCATTCAATAAAATATATACTTATAATAATAGTTGATTAATGACATTAATCAATTTCCTGGTATTATAAAGACAGTATTAAAATGATTTCATGAGGAGAAAGTGGGGAGCAAACATTCTCAATAGAAACTTTCTTGGTTAACTAAGGTAATGATTTAAAATAATAAAGTAAATTCACCTAGTAGAACTCTAAATTTATGAAATTAACATATTTATTACGGGAATAAATATATTGAGTAAAAAATTTTTATATATTTAAGTTAATTTACTTAGATTCTGAATTGGATATTTTAATGAAATTACTTCATCTAAAGATGCCCCTTTCCATCAGACGGTTTAAAACTATTTTTTTAAATGACAGTAACATAATGTTTTACAAGTAAGCTTTCTGCATCAATCTATTTCTGCTCAAAGCAAGACACATGCTATAAAAAAAATCAAGAATCAACAATGCAAAGGTTTTAAAGTATTTCCATTTTTCAGATCTTAGTCTAAAATACTTATGAGTATTTAACAGTACAGATGGCTCAAAAGGATAAATATTTGTAGCTTAACATTTTAAATAGAGACTATACCCTTTATAATAAAGTAATTTTATAATAGAATGAATTCTGTGACAACAGACTGTTCTTATGTAACTATTTTGGGGTAGGAAGAAAGTCTGTTTTGGTTTAACATTTTAAACTAAAACAGAAAAGACAGTTTTAAATTAACAGTGTTTTAATTTCTAACTTGAATTTTAGGATACTCTTTTGGGGTAACGTTCAAGAATGAATATAGAAAACCTAACAATTGGTTTCCTATCACCACTACTGCTCCAATGTACCTTTCAAAATTTGCTGTAGTCTTATGAGAGTCAACTCTATTTTTTTAGGCAAATTTTATCATTTTACATGTTCCCATGTTCCCTGGAGGATTAGGAGTCACTTGGCTATGGTGAGGGCAGTCAAAGAGTTCTAATTCTACTTTTGGGTACAGTGACAGCAAATTCAGAGGAGAGTTCTGAAGTGTGTAAATTGCTCTAACTTGAGTCAGCACAGAATCCTGTGCTGTCATTCAAAATATTTAATGACTTGCTTTTTTCGTACTATAGCAGACCAACATATTCAGTTAAGGTCACTTCTAGCATACCACATCTAAAAAGTCTGAATATAATACACATTTTTAAAGACTTATTTAAGCACATGGTTGGCTGGTTGGAAACTAAAATAATTTATAAAGGCTGTAAGCAAAAAAAGAATCATAAATCCAGAAAAGGAAAGAGTTATGGGGCCAGTATTTGCTGGACTCTGGTGGTATCTGCTGATGTGTGGCCTACAGCCTTGGTATTAAAGAGCTCAGTGCTTAAAAGCCAGGAATTCAGAGTTCAATCTGGATGTGAAGTCATATCATGTAAAATTCAGATACAGTCAATAACACCGAAAAGGATAAACTAAGAAAAACAATCAAAACTCCAAAAAGGGAGTTGAAAGAGATACATGCCTGTCTACCTTGGATTGGGTAGAATATGAAAAGAAAAAAAAAAGAAAAGAAAAGAAAAGAAAAAGGGGCTTCCCTGAGAATTAATAACCACAAACCCACACTTGTGCAGGGTTATGGCCTGAATCCATACCACCCTAAAATTGAAAGTGGTTTCACACTGACAGTATCCCATGTGCATGGGAGAATCAAATTTCTCCGTGAAGGAATGAACTCCATTCATTCAAAAGCCCGGAAGAGGGGAAGGGGAAAGGGAAAAAGAGGAAGGGAGAAAGGGAAAAGGAAGGGGAAGGGAAAGGGGATACTACCACAAAAAGTATATATAGAAACGATGAACTACAGAACCAGACCCAAAAATCCTGTATTAGAATTATTAGAAAACATTAATATGTTTAATATGCCTAGAAAAGTACAAAATATAAGAAAACTTACTAGGCAGATTTGAAAATAACCAACCGGGGTTCCCATGAATGAAACATATAATAATTGTAGGACTGGGGAAACAAACTCAGAAGACTGTAGGAGATCAGATACCGATGAAAGGAAAATTCATAAACTGGAAGACAGGTCTCAAGAAGTGATACAGAATTCAGCAAAGAGAGATAAAAAGAAAGAAAATAAGAAGTAGAGGTTAAGAGATGTGGAGAATGGTTGAGATAATTCAAAACACTGTAGAAGTTTCAGAAGAGGCTAATACAGAAAATGAAGTGCAAATAGAAAACACCTTTGTATGGGTTCCAGAAATTTCTGTATAATTAGGAAGTACACAGGCAAGAAAACAGTCAAAATAGGTCAGGCGCAGTGGCTCATGTATGTAATCTCTGCACTTTAGGAGGCCGAGGTGGGTGGATAACCTGAGGTCAGGAGTTCAAGACCAGCCTAGACAACATGATGAAACTGTCTCTACTACAAATACAAAAAATTAGCCGGGTGTGGTGGCACACACCTGTAATCCCAGCTACTCAGGAGGCTGAGGCAGGAGAATCACCTGAACCTAGGAGGCGGAAGCTGCAGTGAGCCGAGATTGCACCACTGCACTCCAGCCCAGGCAACAACAGTAAAACTCTGTCTCAAAAAAAAAAAAAAAAAAAGAAGAAGAAGAAGAAAAAAAAAAAGAAAAGAAAGAAAATAAAAAATTCACAATGAAAATCTAACTCGGTAGTACTTAACTTCTATAGATTATCAAGTTGTAGGTGACCAAAATACAATTTTAACTATGTGAAACCCTAAAACAATCTTCACTGATTCTCTATTATGGAAATAAGGCTACCAAATATACTCAAATTTAATGATCCAGCAAATGACATGAAAAACTTGCATGAACAATAGGGACTAAGAATTTAAAAAAAAAATGTATCTTCAGTGTTTATTTATAGTAATAAAATTCACAATATAGTAGATCTTTGTTCCTTTGATACCTCATCCAACAAACTTTCTTAAGTTGAAAATGATACATTAAACATTGCCATAAAAAGCCTTTAGCTACTTCAGGCACCATCCAGTTAGCTGTGTAACCTAGCAAAATATCTAATTTTTTTGACCTTTGATTCCTTGTCTATAAAATGGGAAGATCACCATCATATATCTTAAGATTGCTGTAAGTATTAAACAATACATAAAAATAATGTCTATAACATAGTAGGTACCCAGTAAATATTACTTCTCTTTCCCTGTGCTTCTATAGCACACTCTCTCCCACTTATCATAAACATAAATTTCTTCTAGAGAGTTTGTTGAAGACCAGATCGCCAGAAAAATGCTATAACAATAAAATCATATTTGAATCATAAAAATAAAATAAAATAAAATTTGGCTATATCAGAGGTTCTCAAACTTTCTCAGTTCAAGGTGCTCTGAGTGTCTGAATAATTTTTTCATGGTACCCAGTAAAAGAAGTATCTAATAGTTCTGTTTATTAAGTAGTAAGGTCCAAACAACTTAAGTTTTATATCCTAACAAATTAGTAGCTGTTAAATAATAGATACAAATTGAAAGTAAAAATGTTTTAATTTTAAATAACTGTTAATAGTAACTACAATTACTTACTAATGGGATGGGTGCAACTATTGGGCCCTGTACATATCCTAAACCTTTGAATCATATTGGATACTGTTGCCTTCCTTTCCTCTTCCACAGTAATTTTCCTGTAGTACTTACTTTTTCTCACAGTTAACTGCGCAAAACCCAGCTTCATAAAGATGTAACATCATCAAAGGTATAATCTAACATTGAAACTGTGAACTACCTTGAGATAGTACTTTATATAGTATCTGACAGATGTTGCTGGTTTCCTTCAAAAATTTTAAAAAACCTATGGTATCCCTAAGAGTTTTCTATGACAGTCTGGGGCACCCTGGTGCACAGTTTGGGAAGTATGGGTCTTAATTATGGCTTTTGTAGAGAATAACTACTAAGACTTGTTGGTTTTCATGGATTTTAATAATGCATTTCACTCTTTCTATACCAGATCTCCAATTACTTGCCACATTTAGAATTTATGTTGAACATTAGTGTCCTTTAAGCTAGACAGCTTGCCTAACACAATACTGAACATAATAAACAGTGAATTTCAATATTAAATTATCTGTTGAACTGAATTAACCACTTTAGACTTTATAAGTGTATATGAGTCTTTATCCTTTATACCTTTAAAAGTAAGCTATTTTCAGTATAATATAAAATATTCACTTACTGACTCAATATGGATTATGGTTTTCAGAAATCATCAACTGTCAATTATTAATTTACATGGAGGCTATGTAAATGTTTGCTATGATTATGATCCTTCATTATAGTTCAGACTTTACTCAGAAGACTGGGGAAATATTTACATAAAAAATATTTTTATTGAGTACCTAAGTGCCAACAAAGATAGCTACAGCAAAGATAAATGGAATGAATTCACAGCTTTCACAGAACTTAGGGAGATAAAGTTAAATAAGGGAGAAAATAAGTTAATACAATAACTTGAGGTCAACAAGGTAGTGATAGAGGCCACTTTAGACAAGGTTATTGGAGAAGGCCTATCTGAGGAGGTGATGGGATCTTAACATCGATAGAGAAAAACATTCTAGGTACAGGACAGCAATAACTGAAAGGCACCAAAATAGTATGGAGCTTGGATTATTCTTGCAATGAAAAGGCAGCCAGCATAGCTTGTAGGAAGAGAGTGAGGAGAAAAATAAATAAATAAATAAAAAATAAAATGGTGATGAGATGAGATTGGAGAGAAGGCCAGGAACCAAGGTCTACTAGTGCATCCTGAATAAACTGGATTTCATTCTGAATGTTATAGAGAGCCACTAAGGTTTTAAGAAGAAAAATGTCATGGTCTGATTTATGGTTAATAAAAGGTTTCTCTGGCCTCTATATAGAGAATAGATTTAAGGATGACAGGAATGGAAACAGATATTTAGATATACTGCAAGTTCAAGTTAGAGATTATGTTGGCTTAAACCAGGGTGATGGTACAATAGATAATATAGTTGAATTTGATGTTATTTTGGAGGAGGAGCTAATGGAATTTGGTAATGGACTAGACTGAAGAGGGATGGTGACAATGGTGGTGGTGGTGAAGGAAAAAGACTAAAAAACCAAGAATATTTCCCAGGTTTGGGATTCAGCTACTCTATTTTTGGTAATTTTCATCCAAAATAGCTCCTAAACTATGTCTCTTCTGTGCATGAGACTTAATAGATTATTTCAATCTTTACAAAACTTTACCCTTAATTCTGGTACAGTTACTTCAGCTTTAATTATATACAAATTAGAGTGCTTATTTGATAGATATGTGCCTTCCTCACTTAACTATAAGCCCCAAGAGATCAGGAATTATGTTAGTCTTTGATAAGTAAAGTAATTGCTCAAAAATTTTAATATATCAGTAAATAAAGGAATATATAGAAAGACATAAAGTGGATAATCAGTAGATCTATAGCAACATAATGAAGAGAAACTAGCATAAGAAATAGAAACTTAAAACTGAGTGATAATTAGCATTTGTAATCAAAATTCACATATTTTATTGGATTTGTATAAATAGACATTAGTTCTCATCTTACCTGAAAATGGTTCTTATGCTCAGAGAAGGAATAAATATTATGAATTCTAATAAGAAATGCCAGGTGTCTGTATTAGTCCATTTTCACAGTGCTATAAGGATATATACTTGAGACAGGGCAATTTATTAAAAACAAACAAACAAAAAAGATATTTAATTAACTCACATTTCCGCATGGCTCAGGAAGCCTCAGCAAACTTACAATCATGGTGGAAGGGGAGGCAGGCATGTCTTATGTGGCGACAAGCAAGAGAGACCTAGCACAAGCCCGGAAAGCTGCCTTAAACCATCCTATCTCATGAGAACTCACTGATTATCATAGAATAGCATGAGAGAAACTGCCCCCATGATCCAATCATCTCCCTCCCTGGACATGTGGAGATTACAACTCCCTCCCTTGATTCATGGGGATCACAATTCAAGATGTGATTTGGGTGGGGACACAGAGCCAAACCATATCATTCCGACCCTGGCCTCACCCAAATCTCATCTCTTTTCACATTTCCAAACCAACCATACCTTCCCAACAGTCCCCCAAAGTCTTAACTCATTTCAGCATTAATTCAAAAGTATACAGTCTAAAGTGTCATCTGAGACAGGCAAGTCCCTTCTGCCTATAAGCAGGTAAAATAAAACACAAAGCCAGATGTGGTGGCTCATGCCTGTAATCCCAGCACTTTGGGAGGCCGAGGGGGGTGGATCACAAGGTCAGGAGTTCAAGAGCAGCCTGGCCAATATGGTGAATCACCATTTCTACTAAAAATACAAAATTAGCCAGGTGTGGTGGTGCGTGCCTGTAGTCCCAGCTACTTGGGAGGCTGAGGCAGAAGAATCACTTGGGAGGCGGAAGTTGCAGTGAGCCAAGATCGTGCCATTGTACTCCAGCCTGGGTGAAAGAGCAACACTCCATCTCAAAAAGGACCCAAGTTAGTTGCATTTAAGCTACAATGGGGGTAGAGGTGTTGGGTAACTACACCAATTCTAAATGGGAGAAACTGGCCAAAACAAAGGGGCTACAGGCCCCATGCATGTTCTAAATCCATCGGGGCATTCATTCAATTTGAAAGCTCCAAAATGATCTCCTTGGACTCCAAGTCTCACATCCAGGGCACACTGACGCAAGGGATGGGCTCCCACTGCTTTGGACAGCTTCGGTAAATGGGCTGGCATTGAGTACCTGTGGCTTTTC
The DNA here is from genome assembly GCF_008728515.1 of Papio anubis. Taxonomy (NCBI): domain Eukaryota; kingdom Metazoa; phylum Chordata; class Mammalia; order Primates; family Cercopithecidae; genus Papio; species Papio anubis. The sequence continues at coordinate 26,133 of NW_022161933.1, forward strand.
TAGGCTTATGGTGCTAGTTGTCAGTGTTCTACCATTCTGGGGTCTGGAGGATGGTGGCCCTCTTCTCACATAGCTCCACTAGGCAGTGCCTCAGTGGGGACTCTGTGTGGGGGCTCCAAAGCTACATTTCTCTTCTGCACTGCCCTTGTAGAAGTTCTCTGTGAGGGCTCTGCCCCTAAAGCAGACTTCTGCCTGGACATCCAGGTGTTTCCATACATCCTCTGAAATCTAGGCAGAGATTCCTAAAACTCAATTCTTGACTTCTGTGCACCCACAGGCCCAACACTACATGGAAGCCACTGAGGCCTGGGGCTTGCACCCTCTGAAGCAATGGACCAAACTGTACTGTGGCCCCTTTTAGCCATAGCTGGAGCTAAAGCAGCTAGAACACAGGGCACCATGTCCCAAGGCTGCACAGAGCAGAGGGGCTCAGGGCCCAGCCCACAAAAACATTTTTGTTTCCTAGGCCACTGGGCCTGTAATGGGAGGGGTGGCCACCAAGATCTCTGACATGCCCTGGTGACATTTTCCCCATTGTCTTGGCTGTTCACATTCAGTTCCTCATTACTTTTGAAAATTTCTGCAATAGGCTTCAATTTCTCCCCATAAAATTGGTTTTTCTTTTCTATCACAATTGCAAATTTTCCAAACTTTTATGCTCTGCTTCCCTTTTAAACATAAGTTCCAATTTCAGATCATCTCTCTCAAGTTCAAAGTTCCACAGATTTCTAGGGCGGGGCAAAATGCCACTAGTCTCTTTGCTAAAGCAAGGCAAGAGTGACCTTTGCTCCAGTTATCAAGAAGTTCCTCATCTCCATCTGAGATTACCTCAGCCTGGACTTCACTGTCCATGTCATTGTCAGCATTTTAGTAAAAACCATTAAACAAATCTCCAAGAAGTTCCAAACTTTCCCACATTTTGCTGTCTTCTTTTGAGGCCTACAAATATTCCAATCCCTGTCTGTTGCCCAGTTCCAAAGTCACAACCACCTTTTTGGGTATCTTTATAGTAGTACTTCACTCTCAACTTTACCAGTTTACTGTATTAGTCCATTCTCACACTGCTATAAAGAACTACCAGAGACTGGGTAATTTAAAAAGAAAAGAGGTTTAATTGACTCACATGTCCATGTGGCTGTGGAGGCCTCAAGAAAATTAAAATCATGGCAGAAGGGGAAGCAGGGATGTCTTACATGGCAGCAGGCAAGAGAGAGCCAGCAACAGCAGGGAAAACTGCCTTATCAAACCATCAGATCTTGTGAGAACTCACTCACTATCATGAGAAGAGCATGGGGAAACCACCCCCATTATCCAATCACCTCCATCCCTTGACATATGAAGATTACAGGTCCCTCCCTTGACACATGGGGATTACAATTTGAGGTAAGATTTAGCTGGGGCACAGAGCCAAACCATATCAGTGTCTGATCCAGAAAACATGTATTCCACATATATTTACTGAACATTTGATACTTAAAAGAAAATATGTAGTGTGTTCAAAATTAAACCATTAGATATTCCTCTCAAGGAGCTTTCAATTAGCTGATAAGTATTATGATTTGTATATTTGAATCAGTACTATTTAGTACAACTTAGCTAAAATATATCATTCCACAGATCAAGATGCCTTGAAAATAGTTTTTAAAAAACTATTTATAACTATTTTAATATTACATTTCTTCATTTAAACTTTGTGGCCTTTCATGTTTTACAAATAAGCACTGGCATATTAACTTTTTTGTCTATCCACATATCACCCTACCCCAACATTTTATTTAAAAAACAATACCAGAACTTTTATTTCTGACGAAGATGAAATAAAGATACTGGATTTTCCCTTTTTTCTAAAACACCTAAAAAAGTCAGGAGATATATATATCAACAGTTTGGAATTCAAACGATTAAACTCAAGAGTAAAGATAGTGATTCCAGAGAGACAGAAAACAAATAAGTGAGCCTGATTTTCAAAGGCTTGAGTGAGTTTCCTGGAGGCTGACACAAAAGGAAGAACCCACATGGAACCTAGCAGACTCTAAGGACACTGAGTCCACGGAAACCACATTTAAGCACAACCCTGAATCCTTTGATAAATTCCTAGTAACTTCTTGTACCAAAACATCTTAGCTCCTTGCACAGCCTCCCTATGCATTGCAGCAAGCTAAATGAATCTAACTTTGACAACCACAATACAGCATATTGTCACCATATTATATAAAGTTGTTTGTTGTTGTTTCCATTAATTTAATCAAGAGTAGAGAAAGCATATGGCTTTCCTGATTATCACTGCCTGGTAGGCATTGATAAATGAAAGTCCTGGAAGAATATTAATTGAGTTTTCACTGCTTTATACAATCTTGGTGGGAGATCAGATCAGAACTAGTGTATTTGAAAAAATTTTCTACCAGGATCCATGGTTCCACACAAAAAATGGGAATTACTACTCTTCTTTCTGACAACCCATTGACTATCAGTGCCCACAAAAGTCATAACCTTTATTTTCAATGTATTCCACCTTCACTGTTGCTACTGTTGCTAAATTAATCTATTTTAAATTAAATGTAAATTGAATCATATTAAACCACATTCAAATTTTCATATGAAGTTAATACATATACAAAAAATAATGATCTCTGATGTTACGTTTGATGGATTTGGACAATTTTATATAATTTTGAAATTGCCACCCAAGCAACATATAGACTATTTCCATTATCCCAGAAAGATCTCACATTCCCCTTTCTAGTAAATTCCCTCTATCACAGGCAACTATGTAGATTGCTATAACCAAAATTTTGATTATATAATCTTTGAATTATATGACTTTTCCAGCTTGTTTTGCTTTTTAGGGTGAAACTGCAACTTTCTACACACAAACTAGATCTTCGTTCATGATTTTTGGACAGACAGAGGGTGAGCATCCCTTATCTGAAATACTTTGGACTAGAAGTGTTTCCAAATTCCAACTTTTTTTGGATTCTGGAATATATTGCATACACATATAATGAGATATCTTGGGGATATGTATTAGTCCATTTTTACGCGGCTGATAAAAGACATACCAGAGACAGGGCAATTTACAAAATAAAGAGGTTTAATGGACTTACAGTTTGATGTGGCTGGGGGGGCCTCACAATCATGGTGGAAGGCAAGGAGGAGCAAGCCATGTCTTGTATATGGATGGGAGCAGGCCAAGAGAGAGCCTGTGCAGGGAAACTCCTGTTTTTAAAACCATCAGATCAGCTGAGACTTATTCACTATCATGAGAACAGCATTGGAAAGACTTGCCCCCATTATTCAATTACCTCCCACCAGGTTCCTCCCACAATATGTGGGAATTGAGGGAGTTAAAATTCAAGATGAGATGTGGGTGGGGACACAGCCAAACCATATCATTCCACCCCGGCCCCTCCTAAATCTCATCTCCTCACATTTCAAAACCAATCATGTCTTCCCCAAAATCTCCCAAAGTCTTAACTCACTTCAGCATTAACTCAAAAGTTCACAGCCCAAAGTCTCCTCTGAGATAAGGCAAATCCCTGTCACCTATGAGCCAGTAAAATCAAAAGCAATTTAGTTACTTCCTAGATACAATGAGGGTACAGGCATTGGGTAAATACAGCCATTCCAAATGGGAGAAATTGGCCAAAACAAAGGGGCTAAAGCCCCCATGCAAGTCTGAAAGCCAGCAGGGCAGTCAAATCTTAAAGCTCCCAAATGATCTCCTTTGACTCCAGGTCTCATATTCAGGTAATGCTGATGCAAAGGGTGGGTTCCTATGGTCTCAGGCAGCTCCAACCCTGTGGCTCTGCAGGGTACAGATTCCCTTCGGGCTGCTGTCATGGGCTGGCTTTGAGTGTGCACGGCTTTTCCAGGTGCACAGTACAAGTTATCAGTGGATCTACCATTCTGAAGTCTGGAGGACAATGGTCCTCTTCTCACAGCTCCACTAGGCCATGCGCCAGTAGGGACTCTGTGTGCAGGCTCCAACCCTTTATTTCCCTTCTGCACCGCCCTAGCAGAGATTCTGCATGAGAGGCTCAACGCTGCAGCAAACTTCTGCCTGGACATCCAGGCATTTCTATCCATCCTCTGAAAGCTAGGCAGAAGTTCCCAAACCCCAATTCTTGACGTGTGTGCACTCACAGGCTCAATATCATGTAGAAGTTGCCAAGGCTTGGGGCTTGCACCCTCTGAAGCCACAGCCCAAGCTTTACCTTGGCCCCTGTTAACCATGGCTAAAGTGGTTGGAACACAGGGCACCAACTCCCTTGACTGCACACAGTATGGGAACCATGGGCCCAGCCCATGAAACCACTTTTCCTCCTGTGCCTCCAGGTCTGTGATGGAAGGGGCTGCCTTGAAGACCTCCTGCATGCCCTGGTGACATTTTCCCCATTGTATTGGGGATTCACATTTGGCTCCTTGTTACTCATGCAAATATCTGCAGCCAGTTTGAATTTCTCCTCAGAAAATGGGATTTTCTTTTCTATCGCATTGTCAGGCTACTAATTTTCCAAACTTGTATATTCTGTTTCCCTTTTAAAACTGAATGCCTTTAACAGCACCGAAGTCACCTCTTGAACGCTTTACTGTTTAGAAATCTCTTCTGCCAGATACCCTAAAAATCATCTTTCTCAAGTTCAAAGTTCCACAAATCTCTAAGGCAGGGGCAAAATGCCAGGAGTCTCTCTGCTAAAACATAACAAGTGTCACCTTTTCTCCAGTTCCCAACAAGTACTTCATCTCCATCTGAGACCAATTCAGTCTGGATTTCATTGTCCATATCATTATCAATATTTTGGTGAAAGCCACTCAACAAGTCTCTAGGGACTCCCACATTTTCCTGTCTTCTTCTGAGCCCTCCAAACTGTTCCAACTTCTGCCTGTTACCCAGTTCCAAAGTCGCTTCCACATTTTTGGGTATCTTTTCAGCAGCACCCCACACTACTGGTACCAATTTACTGCATTAGTCCATTTTCATGCTGTTGATAAAGACATACCTGAGACTGGGCAATTTACCAAATAAAGAGGTTTAATGGACTTAAGAGTTCCACGTGGTTGGGGAGGTCTCACAATCATGGTGGAAGGCATGGAGGAGCAAGTCACGTCTTACTAAGATGGCAGCAGGCAAAGAGCGAGCTTGTGCAGGGAAATTCCCATTTAAAAAACCATCAGATCTTGTGAGACTTAGAGACTTATTCACTATCACTAGAACAGCATGGGAGAGATCAGCTACCATGATTCAATTATGTCTCACCAGGCTCCTCCCATGACATGTGGGAATTGTGGGGTTACAATTCAAGATGAGATTTGAGGGGGTACACAGCCAAACCATCTAAGACCCAAGTCTAAACACAAAATTCATTTATGTTTCACATATACCTTATATACATAGCATAAAGATGATTTTTATACAATATTTTAAAATAATTTTGTGCTTGAAATAAAGTTTTGACTGCAATCCATTGCATGAGGTCAGGTGTGGAATTTTTCACCTGTGGCATCATGGCAGCACTCATAAAATTTCAGATTTTAGAGAATTTCAGATTTCAGATTTTCAGATGAGGGATGCTCAACATGTGTATCCTTAAATTGTTTATAATACTTGTGAGCAAATACAGACTTTCTGTTATTCTGATAAATGCTTTTATGAAATATTTGACCACATATGAGGCAATATGCTATATAAATGCAAAATAATAATAGTCTAAAATCATGATATCATCAATCAGCACTCTGATTATCCATTTTCTAGCTAATAATAGTAAAGGGATCTCATAATATCCCCAGAAGACTGCTCTAGCAAATGCAATTAAATACAGAAAAGTAGTAAAAGGATTCATAAGTGGGTTGATTTGCTTCTCAAAGCAGTAAAATATACTAGATTTTTATCAGAACACATCTTTATAATGCCACCATATTTTAACTTGAATTTGCTTTAAATTTTTGAGTTCTGCCTTTTTTAAATTTCAAAATGCTTCTACTTTGCCATTATGCTACTGCTGACAGCATCCTGAGAGGTGGAAGTGTAAATTATTCCACATTTTTCTGAAATAAAGCTAAAAGGAAAGTACAGTAGTACATGTTTATAAATAGTGTATTTTTATTAATTTAAAAGGGAGTCGATAAGGCATATGATTTGCTTTGCAAAAAAGTGTTTACTTTGTGGCACTATTTGTTAATTTATGCATTCTAATTTTAAATTGTGTTAACAGTAGCTGTTACTTATATTTATTTCAGCCCACAATTAGTCTTTGTTTCATCTTTTTGGATCTCAGAACTCAGAAGAAACTGATTTAAAGATTATGATAATAACAATTACTATGCTAACGACCAGATTTATCATCATGGTACATTATAAATATCAAAGTATAGTAACAATTTGGATAGTCAGTAAGTTGTCAGTTTTTTACTGATTTCTTCAATACCAGGCATGCATACATGACCACCTTGTGATTCTGTTAAACATTAAAAATAGAAATATTTTCTTCATAAAAAAGCTGAAGCATTAGTGGAGTTTTAATTGAATACATAAAAACTGGATTCAGTATTCCATATTTTCATAGGAAGGGGGCAACTAAAACTATCTGTCCCAGCTTGGCCAAAATGGTGAAACCCTGTCTCTACAAAAAATACAAAAATTAGTCGGGCGTTGTGGCATGCACCTGTAATCACAGCTACTCGGGAGGCTAAGGCAGGAGAATTGTTTGAACCCAGGAGGTGGAGGTTTCAGTGAGCCGAGATCGTGCCACTGCACTCCAGTCTGGGCGACAGAGCAAGACACTGTCAAAAAACAAACAAACAAACAAACAAAAACACTATCTGTCCTGTCCTCACTTAAAAAACATTATTTACAAGGCTCCTACTGCTACGTAAAGCATACTGTTTTCCAGTGAGGTTAACAAATATGAAGGGAAAAAAAAAGATTAGAACTAAATAAAGACTTATCTAAATCAAGACTGAAGAAAGCAATTACATACACCTTAAACTTGACAGGTGTACAAAATTTCAGCTTGGCAGATGTGTTAATCAGGTAGAGCTGCTGTAATAAAATACGTACACTGGGTGGATTAAATAACAAAAGTCCAATATCAGGGTGCCAGCATGGCCAGGTTTCGATGAGGGCTTTCTTCCTGGCTCAAAGACAGCCATCTTCTTGCAGTGTTGTCACGAGGAAGAGAAGGAGGTGAGTCTGTATTCTTGTTAAAAGGCCACGGTCCTATTACATTAAGACGGTGGCCCTCTAAGAAGAGCCACACCTTTATGATCTCATGTAACCTTAATTAACTCCTAAAGACCAGATACAGTCACATTGGCAATCAGTGCATCAACATATAAATTTGGAGGAGACACAATTCAGTTCAAGGTATCAATATCAGGTACCCTGATATTATTTTAGTTCTAGGCCCAGCTTTTTCTCAACACTCAGGGGATTCAAATACAATTTTTAATATGGTAGGGTGAGAATTAAATGCTCTCTTCCTTAAACTTTAGCAACTTTTCACTAATGAAGAGTTCAGTACATGCTATCACAAAGTATGGCAGGTTGGTATATTGAATATTCTAAGCTGAAGGCATGTGAGAAATGACTTGTGTAAGAAGGACTTAATGGCATTCCTCTGAAGCAGATTTTAAAACTCTCATGTAAGAGGTACCCTACCTACACCTGAAGGAAAGGCACATCCCTTGAATCCTTGATATTCCTCTCTTCGAGCCCCTACCTTCTTCATTCCTCTATCTACCCCTGTTAGACATTTTCCCTTCCCACTCCAGCCCCCTAGTAACTTGAACTTTAGGAATCTCTGTTCTCAAGGGCTTCAGGGGGTCTGCTGAAAAATAAAACAGGCTAATTGGAAACAGATTGGGTATTGTATTTTCTCAGACAGAGTTTGGAGAAAACTGAACAGCTGTTAGATGTCTCCTCAGTCACTTGCCTAAAGTTTTCTCCACAGTTGCCATTATATTACTTATGACTGGAAGATCTAAATTGTTGTGGAAAAAGAAAAATAAAGTTAAAAAAAGATTACTTATCAGAAGGGCAATTAAAATCTTAAAAAAAAAAGCCCTCCCCAAATATTGGTGAAAAGCATTGGTCCTCATATTGAGTAGCTAACCTCAATTTGTCCCATAAGCCAGAATCACAAATCGAATAAAAGTATAAGGTGGAGAAAAGACAAGAACTATTCTATATAAACCAATGAGTTCATATTACTATGTTTTATTGACTCATTGCAGAAATTTTCAAATGAAACCTGTAAGATCTTTATTTGAATCTGTTTATGTATATGTGTGTGTGTGTGTATATACATATACACACATGACATAGCTTTGTGATATTTTTCTATCTCCAGATGGAATTACCAAATTAATATACAAAATCCCTTAAAAGGGCTCCATTTAATTGATGTAAAGAAAAATAAGTGCTTGTATAAACTAGGTATTCCTAAAACTCTCAAAAATATGAAAACTAACCTAATTATTTTAGGTTCATGTGATCTGGGATAATCTTTGGTAAAAAAAAAAAAAAAAACTGGTTTAAAGGTTGTTGGTAAAATAAAAAATGGGAATGTTGTCCAAGTTGTCAGCATTAAATATAATATGACATATAATTGTTTTCCACTTAGGTTAACGCATCAAACAAACTTACGCTATCTCTACTAGATATTTATGAGACTAAAACTATAAATGCAACCTAAGAACCAAATGTACAATAAAAATAAATTGACATATATACTTTAAAAAGGCAAAAACCAGGTTTTTGTTTATTAGGATTTTTGCTTCTGTGATATTTTAGATACTTGCCTGATTTGTCAACAACAAAATTTAAGAGAGTATCTACCTTTGAGTAGTGTCTCATTAAATTTTCTTGAGCAATCCAAGCATAATTATTAAAAGCAAGTGAATTAAATAGAAGAAAGCAGGTTAAAAGTTATAAACTTTTATAAATTATTTCATAAAGGTTATAAACATGTTATAAATAAACTTTTTAACAATAACTATGTTTTATAATATATCTACTTAAAAGTAGCTTCTCAAATCTCTTTGGTAACATATACCTTTGAAATTATATAAGTTGAATTGAATGATGGACATTCATTGACTAGATCATTTCCAATTAAAATAAAATACCAAAACATTAATTGCTGAACATAAATTTAAGCTTATCTATTTTTGACTTATTACAGAGGAACTAAAGATATTTGAGTATGTCCGTAAACATGTCTTATGTCACATTAATGAATTGTACTAAGAGAAAACATATGTTCCCCAAAATTATGAAATGGTACATTCATAAATTTGACAATCTACAGAGTGTTGGTATGTGACAGCTTACAATGACTTACTTCCTAGTTTTCACTAAAATTAAGGCTACTAAATGTTAAGAATTCTAATTATTATATTTAAGTAAAACTACTAAAACTAGGGCTAGGCACAATGATTCACACCTGTAATCCCAGCAACTTGGGAGGCTAAGGCTGGAGGATTCCTTGAGGCCAGGAGTTAAAGACCAGTTTGGGTAACATACAGAGAACTCGTTTTTACAAAAAAAAAAATAATAATAATAAGTTGGTTGTGGAGGTGTGCTTAAGCCCAGGAGTGCAAGGTTACAGTGATCTACAATTGTGCCACTGCAATCAAGCCTCAGCGACAGGACCCTGTCACACAAAAATCTAATCAGGAAAAAATGCTATATGCAAAGTATTCAAGGGAAGTAGAATGTGTTTTTTGATGACGAAAATAATGAAGGATGTGGGTTTGTTAAGGGAAAAAGAATGTCATTTTGTCCTAAAGTAAGAATGACTGGTTGTTCCAAAGAGACAGAGAAAAAAGAACAGGACAAAGACTGAATATATTTTTTAAAACTACAGGTTTTTGGAAAAGCAATCTTGGAAACAGAATCTTATTTTGTGTGGTAGAGTTAGCTAAGATTCGATAGATTTAGTCAAAAGTATTTTGTTGTTGTTGTTTTTTAGTAAGCTTCAGTGGCCAGGGATAGTGACTCACTCCTGTAATTCCAGCAATGTGAGCATCCAAGGTGGGAGGATCACTTGAAGCCAGGAGTTCAAGCCAAGGTGGGAAACACAGTGAAACCCCATCTCCACAAATAGGCAAATTAGCTGTGGATGGCAGCATATCCCTGTAGTCCTGGCTACTTAAAAAGATGAGGTGGGAGGATCACTTGAGCCCAGGAGTTTGAGGCTGCAGTGAGCTATGATAGCTCCACTGCACTCCAGGCTGGACAAAAGAGTGAGAGTGAAAAAGAAAAAACAAACAAACAAAAAGCTTTAATATGAATAGAACACATGCCATACTAGAATTCTGTGTTCTCTGTTAAAATGACAAACTTTTCTTGGATTACCTGTCTGCTCTTGATATCATGAAAGGTTTTTCCCCCAGTTTTAAGTAATCTGCCTAGAAAATCAAGATTTTATGTGTTAGAACAATTTCATGTTACATTTAACAGTTATTTGGATTACTTAAAAAAGTGGAATCCTCTCAATGTTAAAAGTACTGTTTTATTTACAACTATGTAACTTCTATATGTGATTATAAAATATTTTATTACTTTGTTTAAATAGATAACTAAGTATTGTTTTATAATGATGTGTGATCCTAGTATTTAAAACCTCTTGACATTTTTGACAAACTTTCCCAAATCAAACAAAATATATATATATATATATATATATATATTTTTTTTTTTTTTTTTTTTTTTTTGAGACGGAGTTTCGCTCTTACCGCCCAGGCTGGAGTGCAATGGCATAATCTCAGCTCACTGCAAGATCGGCCTCCCAGGTTCAAGCAATTCTCCTGCCTCAGCCTCCCGAGTAGCTGGGATTACAGGCGGGCACTACCATGCCCAGCTAATTTTTGTATTTTTGATAGAAATGAAGTTTCACCATGTTGGCCAGACTGGTCTCGAACTCCTGATCTCAGGTGATCCACCTGCCTTGGCCTTCCAAAGTGCTGAGATTACAGGCATGAGGCACTGTGCCCGACCCAAATTAAATTCTATGTAAGGTAATTTTGACTTTAAATTAACATTGAGAGTTCCCAGAGGGTTCCTGGAAAATATCAAAGGATCTGTCTCTTGCCTTGTAAAAGAGAGATGTTATATTAATTAGTTTGATTTGTTAAATTACAGAGGAAGTACTGTCAAATAAGAACTGATGCTATATCTTCTTTAGGTTATATGTATATAGATATGTTATTAATATAAGTATTTCAGGACTTACATAAAATTGATAGAAATTTGTCAATATGTTTGTTATTCATGATACGTTTGGCATAATGTTATCAGTCACAATTCCACTTATTATGTTAAAATATCATTAGCCACAAATAAATAAATTTCCTTGGCAAATAAACTATCATTAGATCTTTATGATGATTTTAAGCCTTTTGTCATTCTCAATTTATTGTTTTACTTTGATTCTTCTCTGAAAGCATTTACAATCTGATATAGGCCAAAGTGCCTAATGGAAAAGGCTCTGAAAAGTGCTATAGAATAAAGGTTTCTGGTAAGTTTAGGATCATACCATTGAACTGGGTAAAAATTTCCAGAACTCTAATGAAGCAACTGATGAGCTCATAAAATTGCCAAGCCAAGATACAGCAGAATAAGAATTAATTACATAAGACTAAATAAACTGAAAAGGGTGATTATAATTATTTAATAACCTTTTCTTTGAAATTTTGCTGGCTCTTTTGTGCTTTGGCTTCCAGATTTAAGAAAAGCATTTTCTCTTAAGCTATTTATAGTTTACAGCAATGTGGTAGGTTATACTTTTTTTTTCCCCCCAAAGAGACAGCATCTCTCTCCGTCAATAAGGCAGGAGTGCAGCAGTGTGATCATAGCTCACTGCAGTCTTGAAACTCTTAGGCTCAAGCTATCCACTTGCCTTGGACTCCCAAAATGCTGAGATTACAGGCATGAGCCACCATCCCTGACCTAGATTATACTTTTATAAATAAAACTGAAATAATTACTTTTTCTCTCTACTTGATCCCTCCAGAATCTGGAAACCATCAATGAGTATTTTTATGGAAATGATGTGTAAAATTAGATATGGTGGTCAGCTTTAAGAAACTAAGGCTGACTTTAACGAATGAATGCTAATAAGGCCCCTTTGGAAAAACTGGTCTGATACTTGGCTTTGACTCTTGGCTTAGAGTCCAGGAATGACTTCTTTACTCAAGAAGTAGGCCCAGGAACCTCAAGATAACCTGTAGAGCTCAAGATGAAAGAAATCAGTTGAATCTATAGGTACTGAACATAAAAGCCAATGGTGAGTTCTCAGTTTAACTTCCTAGCCTTAAGAGGCTTTTAAAAGTCTAATCTGAGATTCCTTATGAAAAATTCCAGCAAAGCAAACTAAAAAACACCCTACATAGTCAATCACTATTTTTTCTGCACTTATGTAATTTAGAAAATTACTAATTTTCTAAAGTAGTCTTATTTTGATTATCATAAAAATAAGGGTGATTGTAGAGTAAAAAAATTGTGTTTCAATGGAAAACTACAGCACACCCTGTGTGTATTAAATTGTATTTGTTTTCATTTTCTTTAGCGTTTTGTCATCTGATTGCTTTACCATTTGCTATCATAACTATCATTTAATTAATTGGTTATTCATCTATTAAAAGATATTAGCAAGAGATAAGAGTACTCAATTTACACCTACTGGCTGTTGTTTGCTTTATGGTGCATATATATAAAGTTTCCTATCCTTAAGTAATATCTATCAGTTCTCTTCATACACCAGCAGATGACTAGACAGCCATCATTAACTCTTACTGCAAAGCTCTAGAACTGTGCTGACAATTAAAGCAGTTTCTCTATCTTTAAGGGTCAGAAGGGTCCCTGAAGTCAGGGCTGTAATCAATTAATGGAATAGGGAGGACCCAGTTCCTGTGACTTTATAGAAAGTGGTTTGTAATAAGATGTGCAAAGTTTTGTTCTATTTTGAGAGATACTATATAATACAAAGAAAGCTGAGTCTAAAAGGATGTTTCATTGAACTTAATATTGTACAAATAGTTTATAGTATTTTCATGTTACATTTTTCCTCCTTTAATTAAGCCTAGACCAACCACTTTATTTTTATTTTTGAGACAAACTGTTACTCTGTCACCCAGCTGGAGTGCAGTGGCGCAATCTCAGCTCACTGCAAACTCCGCCTCCCATGTTCAAGTGATTAGCCTCCCAAGTAGCTGAAATGTTAGATGTGCACCACCACCCCCAGCAAATTTCTGTATTTTCAGCAGAGACGGGGTTTCATCGTGTTGGCCAGGCTGGTCTTGAACTCTTGGTCTCATGTGATCTGCCCATCTCAGCCTCCTATAGTGCTGGGATTACAGGAGTGAGCTGCCACACTTGGCCAAAACCAACTACTTTAAATTTGAACATATTCCTTTACTCTTTATTTTTAGGCAATTTTTAGACAATTGCAAATGTACTGTACAAATAAATATGAATTATGCTTTTTATCTACCTTTGTATTTCCCTGATACTATAGTGTTCACAATTATAAAATTTAATGGTTATATAATGATCCATTGAGCAGATAAACAATAATTTAGATTCTATGTCACTTTTAATAACAAAATTTTGGAAATAATGTATAAATTAAAATAACCTTTTAGATTACTTCCTTACGAAAAACAATAAAAAATAAGATAATTGAATCAAATTACATAACATTTTAATAACTCTTTAAAAAACGCCAAATTTCTTTCCAAAGCTTTATGATTTACATGGTCACTAGTAGTACCTGAATGTATCAGTTATTACCACCATAGTGCAACTATTACCCTTTTTGAAACCCATAGAAAATTTCTGAAAATGTTATTTATCAGGTTATCTATGATGTTTCCTAAAAACATCAATTTCTGGGTCTTGTTCCTATGTTAATGAATCAGAATCTCCTCACCATGACATGGGAATATACATTTTTAACAAATTTGTGCAGCAGGGAGATTGGCCATCATGGTGGATGGGAGGCAGGACTACATGGCAACTCTGACTGGGACGAACAGAGCAGCATGTGGAGGCTCACATGGTGAATAGCTACAGAACGACTGTAGGAATAAATCAGGAAACCCAAGAGGACCCATAGACCCTCTGAAGGAAGAGGATTGCTCCTGCAGGACCCAGGAGACACCTGAAATAATGTGAGTGCCCAAACTGAGGAAGTGAGAAAGGGAGATCCTCAGCCCCCGAACACACATCCCTACTTGGGAAACTTAAGGTCCAGTTTACGGGAAAATATTCCGACCTTACCTAGAGCTGAGTCAATTTAGACAGCCAAGTGAAATCTAGGGATAGAGGAATCAGAGGAAAAGGCCCTGTGAGCTCGCTGGGTCCACAAGCAAGCCATTCCTGTCTGGCATAACAGGGATCTATCCGGAGGGCAGCCAGAGGCACGGGGAGAAAACGCCACAGGGAGAAGGATATCTCCAGCTAATCTTTGTAACAATTTGAAATGGTCAAGAAGCCTCCTGCTGTCAACAGAACTCAGGGGAGGGGAGGGAGCAAATTCAGTGTGCAGATTCCACAGGAGGGGGAAAACTAAACTCCTATTTTCTTTCACAGATGGGAGGCAGGCAACCTGGTGCAAGTTCTCAGCCCTGCTTGTCCACTGCCTGGAAACAGACTTGGTGCTGCTAGTGGGGACATGGTGGGAGAGACCACCCCTGTGGATTGTGTGGGAGCTGGGTGAGGCCTGTGACTGCCAGCTTTCCCCCACTTCCCTGACAACCTGCAGGATGCAGGAGAGGCAGCCATAATCCTCCTAGGTACAAAACTCCATTGACCTGGGTGCCTCACCCCCATCCCCCAGAGCAGCTGCAGCAAGACCTGCCCAAAGAGAGTCTGAGCTCAGACATCCTGGGCCCTGCCGCTGCCTGATGGTCCTTCTGAGAGGTGAAGTCAGCTGGATTTCCTGGGTCAAATGGGGACTTGGAGAACTTTTCTGTCTAGCTAGAGGATTGTAAGTGCACCAATCAGCACTCTGTGTCTAGCTAAAGGATTATAAATGTACCAGTCGGCACTCTGTAAAAACACACCAATCAGCACTCTGTAAAATGGACCAATCAGTGCTCAGAAAAATGGACCAGTGCTCTGTAAAATGGACCAATCAGCAGGATGTGGGCGGGGCCAAATAAGGAATAAAAGCTGCCCTCCCAAGCCAGCAGCAGCAACCTGCTGGGGTCCCCTTCTACGCTGTGGAAGCTTTGTTCTTTGGCTCTTCACAATAAATCTTGCTGCTGCTCACTCTTTGGGTCTGCACTATCTTTATGAGCTGTAACATTCACTGCGAAGGTTTGCGGCTTCACTCCTGAAGTCAGAGAGACCACAAACCCATCGGAAGGAAGAAACCCCAGACACATCTGAACATCTAAAGAAACAAACTCCAGTCACACCATCTTTAAGAACTGTAACACTCACCATGAGGGTCCACGGCTTCATTCTTGAAGTCAGCGAGACCAAGAACCCACCAGAAGGAACCAATTCCAGACATACTTCCCTGCCCACCCTGGTAGCTGAACACAAAGGGTGTACACTCAGGAGTTCTAGGGCCCCGCCCACCTCTGGTTCCTCTCCATACTACCACAGCTGATACTCTCTGAAAAGCACCAGCACCTAGCAGGGAGCCAACCAGCACAAAAATAGAGCATTAAACCACCAAAGCTAAGACCCCCTCACAGAGTTCATTTTACCCTCTTGTCACCTCCACGGGAACAGGTGCTGGTATCCACGGCTGAGAGACCCATAGACAGTTCACATCACAGGACTCTGCAGACAACCCCTAGAACCAGCCCGGAGCTGGGTAGGCTCAGTGGGTGGCTAGACCAAGAAGAGAGAAAACAATCACTACAGCTCGGCTCTCAGGAAGCCACATCCATCGGAAAAGGGGAAGAGTACTAGGGAAATCCCTGTGGGCCAAAAGAATCTGAATAACAGCTTTCAGCCCTAGACTTTCCCTCTGACAGAGCCTACCCAAATAAGAAGGAACCAGAAACCAACTCTGGGACTATGACAAAACAAGCTTATTTAACACCCCCAAAAAATCACACTAGCTCATGACCAATTGATCCAAACCAATAAAAAAATCCCTGATTTACCTGAAAAAGAATTCTGAAGATTAGTTATTGATTAGTTATTAAGTTAATCAGGGAGGCACCAGAGAAAGGCAAAGCCCAATGCAAGGAAATCAAAAAACTGATATAAGAAGTGAAGGAAGAAATATTCAATGAAATAGCATAAACAAAAAAAAAAAAATCAAAACTTCAGGAAACATGGACGCACTAATAGAAATGCAAAATGCTCCCAAAAGTCTCAGCATTAGAATGGAATAAGTAGAAGAAAGAAATTCAGGGCTCGAAGACAAGGTCTTCAAACGAACTCAATCCTACAAAGAAAAAATAATAAGACAATATGAACAAAGCCTCAAAGAAGTCTGGGATTATGCTAAACGATCAAACCTAAGAATAATCGGTATTCCTGAGGAAGAAAAGAATTCTAAAAGCTTGGAAAACATATTTTGGGGAATAATCAAGGAAGAGTTCCCCAGCTTTGCTAGAGACCTAGGCACAAAGAACACCTGGAAAATTCATCACAAAAAGATCATCGCCTAGGCATATTGTCACCAGGTTAGCCAAAGTTAAGACTACAGAAAGAATCTTAAGAGCTGTGAGACAAAAGCACCAGGTAACCTAAAAAGGGAAATCTATCATATCAACCACAGATTTCTCAGCAGAAACCCTACAAGTTACAAGGGATTGGGGTCCTAGCTTCAGCCTCCTCAAACAAAACAATTATCAGCCAAGAATTTTGTATCCACTGAAACTAAGCATCATATAGGGAGGAAAGATACAGTATTTTTCAGACAAACAACTGCTGAGAGAATTCGTCACTACCAAGCCACCATTACAATAAGAACTGCTAAAAGAAGTCCTAAATCTTGAAACAATTCCTGGAAAAATATCAAAACAGAACCTATTTAAAGCATAAATCTCACAGGACCTATAAAAAATACAATTTAAAAAACAAAAACAAAAAACAAAAAACCAAGGTACACAGGCAACAAATAGAATGATGAATCAAATGGTACCTCACATCTCACTACTAACACTGAATGTAAATAGCTTAAATGCTCCACCTAAAAGACAGAACTGCAGAATGGATAAGAATTCACCAACCATATGCTGCCTTCCAGAGACTCATCTAACACTTAAGGACTCACATAAAGTAAAAGGGTGGAAAAGGGCATTTCATGCAAATGGACACCAAAAGCCAGCAGGAGTAGCTATTCTTATATCAGACAAAACAAACTTTAAAGCAACAGCAATTTAAAAAGACAAAGAGGGACATTATATAATGGGAAAAGGCCTTGTCCAACAGGAAAATATCACAATCCTAAACATATATGCACCTACCACTGGAGGTCCCAATTTATAAAACAATTACTAATAGACCTAAGAAATGAAATACACAGCAATACAATAATAGTGGGGAACTTCAACACTCCACTGACAGCACTAGACAGGTCATCAAGACAGTCAACAAAGAAACAATGAATTTAAACTATACCTTAGAACAAATAGACTTAACAGATACATCTATATATATATATAGAACATTCCATCCTACAACTGCAGAATACACATTCTATTCAACAGCACATGGAACTTTCTCCAAGATACACCATATGATATGCCACAAAACAACAAGCCTCAATAAATTTAAGAAAAGTGAAATTATTTCAAGCACTCTCTCAGACCACAGTGGAATAAAACTGGAAATCAACTCCAAAAGAAACATTCAAAACCATGCAAATCCATGGAAATTAAATAACCTGCTCCTGAATGATCATTGGGTCAAAAATATAATTAAACTTAATTAAAGTAAAGAGCTTTTGCATGGCAAAAGGAATAGTCAGCAAACAGACAACCCATAGAGTGGGAGAAAATCTTCACAATCCATACATCTGACCAAGAACTAATATATATCCAAAATATACAACAAATTCAAACAAATCAGAAAAAAAAAATCCCATCTAAAAATGGGCTAAGGGCATAAATAGACAATCTCAAAAGAAGATATACCAATGGGCAACAAACGCATGAAAAAATGCTCAACATCACCAATGATCAGGGAAATGTAAATCAAAACCACAATGTGATACCACCTCATTCCTGCAAGAATGGCCATAATCAAAAAATCAAAAACCAGTAGATGTTGGTGTGGATGCAGTGATCAGAGAACACTTCTACACTGCTGTAGTGGGAATGTAAACTGGTAGAACCACTATGGAAAACAGTGTGGAGATTCCTTAAAGAACTAAAAGTAGAACTACCATTTGGCAACAAAAGTCAAAATAGACAAATGGGATCTAATTAAACTAAAGAGCTTCTGCATGGCAAAAGAAACTACCATCAGAGTAAGCAGGCAACCTACAGAATGGGAGAAAATTTTTGCAATCTACCCATCTGACAAAGGGCTAGTATCTCCAGAATGGGAGAAAATTTTTGCAATCTACTCATCTGACGAAAATATCCAGAATCTACAAAGAACTTAAACAAATTTATAAGAAAAAGGCAACCCTATCAACAAGTGGGCAAAGGATATGAACAGACACTTTTCAAAAGAAGACATTTATGCAGCCAACAGACATATGAAAAAATGCTCACCATCACTGGTCATCAGAGAAATGCAAAACAAAACCACAATGAGATACCATCTCACGCCAGTTAAAATGGTGATCATTAAAAAGTCGGGCAACAACAGATGCTGGAGAGGATGTGGAGAAACAGGAACGTTTTTACACTGTTGGTGGGAGTGTAAATTAGTGCAATCATTGTGGAAAACAGTGTGGTGATTCCTCAAGGATCTAGAACTAGAAATACCATTTGACCCAGCCATCCCATTACTGGGTATATACCCAAAGGATTATAAATCATGCTACTATAAAGACACATGCACACGTATGTTTATTGCGGCACTATTCACAATAGCAAAGACTTGGAATCAACCCAAATGTCCATCAATGACAGACTAGATTAAGAAAATGTGGCACATATACACCATGGAATGCTATGCAGCCATAAAAAAGATGAGTTCATGTCCTTTGCAGGGACATGGATGAAGCTGGAAACCATCATTCTCAGCAAACCACCACAAGGACAGAAAACCAAACACCACATGTTCTCACTCATAGGTGGGAATTGAACAACAAGAACACATGGACACAGGGCGGGGAACGTCACACACTGGGTGGGGCCTGTCAGGGGGTAGGGGCTGGGGGATGGATAGCATCAGGAGAAATACTTAATGTAAATGACGAGTTGATGCAGCAAACCAACAGGGCACATATATACCTATGTAACAAACCTGCACATTGTGCACATGTACCCTAGAACTTAAAAGTATAATTTAAAAAAAAAAAAAAAAAAAAAAAAGAACTACCATTTGATTCAGCAATCCCACTACTGGGTATCTACCCAGAGGAAAAGAAATTATTATATGAAAAAGACACTTGCACACGCATGTTTATAGCACAATTCACAACTGCAAAATCATGGAACCAACCCAAGTGCCCATCAACCAATGAGTAGATAAAGAAACTGTGGCATATATATACAATGGAATACTACTCAGCCATAAGAAGGTATGAATTAACAGCATTCATAGTGACCTGGATGAGATCAGAGACTATTATTCTAAGTGAAGTAACTCAAGAATGGAAAACCAAACACTGTATATTCTCACTGATATGTGGGGGCTAAGCTATGAGGACACAAAGGCATAAGAATGATACAACAGACTTTAAGGACTTGGGAGGAGGGGTAGAGGGGGAGGGTTAAGACTACAAATACGGTGCAGTGTATACTGCTCAGGTGACGGGTGGACCAAAATCTCACAAATCACTACTAAAGAACTTATTCATGTAACTAAACACCACCTATACCCCCAATAACCTATGGAAAAACAAACAAAACAAAATACATTAAAAAAATGTGTACAATAAAATTTGCATAATAAAGTTTGATAACTATTCTAGTAAGGTATATGTGGACCTTTCTTAGGGTATGTAACTCAAATTATGAAAATAATGATTTATAGCTAACATCTATTAATCCTTTCCACTTAAACTATGTTCTATGAGCT
This sequence comes from Papio anubis, assembly GCF_008728515.1. Lineage (NCBI taxonomy): Eukaryota > Metazoa > Chordata > Mammalia > Primates > Cercopithecidae > Papio > Papio anubis. The sequence continues at coordinate 46,306 of NW_022161933.1, forward strand.
TTTACATGTATTACCTAATTTAAGCCTCATGATAATCCTAAGAAATAGGTAGCATCTTGAATTACTCTCCCAAGTTTACCGATGTAGAAAGTGAGGCACATAGGTTTAAAAGCCCTATTTAGTGGAAAACCTAATATTTCATTCCAGATTGTCAAGCCCAAATCTGAAGCTCTTAACTTTTGTAAAATACTGCTTCTTTTATCTCAATTATTTCCCTAGATTCTACTCAATCATCAATCATTTATTCCCTTAACAGATGTTCTACCTGAGGGCAAACAAGCAGATCTAACTAAGTTGGCTACAGAAAAAATAAAACAGTATAAAATAAACAAAGGGAGAAATAATATTTGTGAGGTTCCATAAAAAGAAATTCTATACATATAGTGCTATTTTCATATTCACGTGTATGTGAAAAAAGACATATCACGACCTGGGTAACAGCTTCTGAAATGTGATGACGCATAGACTAAGATTAGATTCACTTTAACACAGCTCATATAGTATGTACAATGTTTTGGAAAAGACATTTCTCAGATTCTACACTTTGGAACATATTTTGAAATTTATAAACAGAGGAGTAAATTACCAAATGATTGATAACTGGAATCTATTTGGCATATATTTGTATTTGCAAAAGCAATTCTAGTATTTCAGCATCTTAATATAAAGTTGTCAATGAACTTTTAAAACATGAATAACTGAGAACCCAGGGTAATATAGTGAAATAGTATGTAAAGCATTTACAGTTATATTAAGGATCTCTGATTTTTTAAGTCCATTTTATGAGCACTACTGTCAGTTAATCATCCTTATAACTCCATATTTGCAGTACAACTCCAAATATGCTTTTCTGGCTAAAAAATTCCCTTCCCTCCAACATAGCTTTCCATTACTTTCCTTTATATACCTAATGCAGTGGACACTCATTATTTCACAAACAACTTCTTTTTTTTTTTTAATAGCAGTAACTTTGTTCCTGCAATCCAGCTTCTCTCATGACATTGATAACTCAAATAATGTCTTCTCCTTACTAAGCATTCCCTGACTTGACAAGAAGATACACTTCCCCTTTGGAGTGCTTTGTACTTTTTTTGGATATACGTCTTATAAGTGGAAGTGCTAAAACAAAATTAGGTCTGTGACTTCATTAAGGAAAGACATCACTTACTAAGTATGAAGGACTTTGCCAGGCAATGAGAACATAGTTATCTCCCCTTATCTGCAGTTTCGCTTTCCAAGGTCAACCGTGGTCTGAAATATTAAATAAAGACTTCCAGAAATAAACAATACTTAAGTTTTAAATTATGTGCCATTCTGAGGAGTATAATGAAATTTTACACCTTCCCACTCCATTCCACTGGGACATGAATCATTCCTTTGTCCAGTGAATTCACATTGTATAGGCTACCCGCTTGTTATTCACTTACCAGCCGTCTGGGTTATCAGATCAGCTATTGTGGTATCACAGTACTTGGGTTCAGTAGTATCTGTGGTTTCAGCCATTCACTGGCAGTTTTGGAATTTATCGCCTGTGGATAAAAGGGCACTACAGTACAGGTTTAATGTGATAGATGGGGCTCTTCATTTCAGGGTGCTTTCAATCTAATACGGAGTTCTAATCCTGTTTAATAATGCTATTTTATATTTAAAAGAATGGTTGTTTAGAAAAGGCTGCTAATCTTTTAGTTATTGAAAGCTGTACGAACACTGTTCATATAAAGGCCCTAACAAAAACATTGTCATTAGAAAGAGGCATTATATTAATATCATTGGCAAATTATCTAAGATATAATTATTTTAACCTGAATATCTCCTGACACACTATAATATTCTCTTCTTTTTAATATCTTTGGATCACTTTTTTAAATTACTCATTTTTGTAAATACCCAGACTGGTCTGAACTCTTACGTTTTAATACGTATGTATAACTTAAGAGTTCTTCACATGTTGTTTAATAATTTAAAAGCTTAATATTCTACTCAAATTAGGAAGAGTTTTACAATATAAAATATTGATGATAGGGACTTTGTAGCTCCATACTTCCTGCTAAATGCAAGTTCAGTAGAAGAAAAACAGGCTACCATATAATCTGCAGTCTAGCGTGTTATGTGAAAACTATGTAATTAGAAATACTTATTTTATATTTAAAAATATAAAATATTCACATTTTGGCATACTTCTAAAACAGGATCTGGCAAATCCAAGCAAATCTGGCAATCTCTCAGACTCAGTAAATTACTGCTCTAGATTGAAATCTTTTTATATTCTTTCCTTATCATGTTGTGTTAAATACTGAAATGTTTAAAATACATAAATATTTAATTTCCCTAAAGGGGAGTTATTTATCTTGTAAATTAATGTCCAGAAAATTGTTGGTGGCTGCCTCTAAATTTGGCTCAGTTCTTGTGAAATACAGGAAGAAAGTGTTATACTGATAACAGGATTTTCAGCTACAGCACATAATGAGACAACATTTAACTAATACATAACCATCTCCAAATATTTCCAAAACATTTGTGGAAGCATGAAGATTGAATACCTTATGAAGTTTTCTCTCATTTGTCTCTTTCTAGTCATATTATTGACAATTGTTGGAAGGCAAAGAAAGATGTAAGAAGATAGGCAGAAAGGGATTTAACAGTTTGTTAAGCTCACCATTTTTTTCTATGAAGTTTTGAGATGTCTGTAAACTAAAATGAGCAAAATAGCTTGAGCCTTTGAAGAACTATTTTTTAAATCAACATAAGTACCCTGCAATGATACTGAGCACTTTTATGAACAAATCATCTAAACTTGGGTGCATGTTTTAAAAATTCACTTGGAAATCTTTAATCAAACTGTTCAATCAATTGAGCAACAAAACCTGCAGCTTTTGAAACTTTTTAGGGTGACTATAGCTAATAAGAATGCACTGTATATTTCAAGATAGGCAGAAGAGAGGATTTTGAATATTATCACCACACAGAAATGATAAATGTTTAAACTGTTAGATATAGTAACTGCCTGATTTGACCATTATACAATGTATACCTGCACTGAAACATCACCTTGTATCTAATAAATGTACAGGGTTTTTTTGACCTTTAAAATTACATTAATTAATTATTTTATGTTCTGGAATACATGTACAAAACGTGCAGATTTGTTACATAGGTATACATGTGCCATAGTGGTTTACTGCACCTATTGACCCATCCTCTAAGTTCCCTAACCTCGCCCCCACTGCCCAACAGAACCTGGTGTGTGTTGTTCTCCTCCCTGCGTCCATGTGTTCTCATTGTTCAACTCCCACTTCACAGTGAGAACATACGGTGTTTGGTTTTCTGTTCCCATGTTAGTTTGCTGAGGATAACTTCCAGCTTCATCTATGTCCCTTCAAAGGACATGATCTCGTTCTCTGTTTTTGACTGCATAGTGTTCCATGGTGCATATGGACCACATTTTCTTTATCCAGTCTATCACAGATGGGCATTTGGGTTGGTTCTATGTCTTCGCTATTGTCAAGAGTGCTGCAATAAACATACATGTGCATGTGTCTTTACAGTAGAATGATTTATATTCCTCTGGGTATATACCCAGTAATGGAGCTGCTATGTCAAATGGTATTTCTGGTTCTAGATCCTTGAGAAATCTACATACTGTCTTTCATAATGGTTGAACTAATTAACATTCCCACCAACAGTGTAAAACCATTTCTATTTCTCCACAGCCTCGCCAGCATCTACTGTTTATTGGCTTTTTAATAATTGCCATTCTGACTGGTGTGAGATGGAATCTCATTGTGGTTTTGATTTGCATTTCTCTAATGATAAGTGATGTTGAGCTTTTTTTCTATATGTTTGTTGGCTGCATGTATGTCTTCTTTTAAGAAGTGTCTGTTCATATCCTTTGCCCACTTTTTGATGGGGTTGTATGTTTCTAGTAAATCTGTTTAAATTCCTTATGAATTCTGGATATTAGACCTTTGTCAGATGTGTAGACTGCAAAATTTTCTCCCATTCTGTAGGTTGCCTGCTCACTCTGGGGATAGTTTCTTTTGCTGTGCAGAAGCTCTTTAGTTTAATTAGATCCCGTTTGTCAATTTTGGGTTTTGTTGCAATTGCTTTTGGCATTTTTGCCAAGAAGTCTTTGCCCATGCCTGTGTCCTGAATGGTATTACCTAGGTTTTCTTCTAGGGTTTTATGGTTTTGGGTTTTACATTTAAGTCTTTAATACATCTTGAGTTAATTTTTGAATAAGGTATAAGGAAGGGGTTGAGTTTCAGTTTTCTGCACGTGGCTGCCCAGTTTTCCTAGCACCATTTATTAAATAGGGAGTCCTTTCCCCATTGCTTTTTTTTTTCAGGTTTGTCGAAGATCAGATGGTTGCAGATGTGTGGTGTTATTTCTGAGGTCTCTGTTCTATTCCATTGGCCTATACGCCTTTTTTGGTACCATGCTGTTTTGATTATTGTAGCCTTATAGTATAGTTTGAAGTCAGGTAGCATGATACCTCCAGCTTTATTCTTTTTGCTTAGGACTGTCTTGGCTATATGGGATCTTCCTTGATTCCATATGAAGTTTAAAGTAGTTTTTTCTAATTCTGTGAAGAATGTCAGTGGTAGTTTGGTGAGAATAGCATTGAATCTATACATTACTTTGGGCAGTATGACCATTTTCATGATATTGATTCTTCCTATCCATGAGCAAGGAATGTTTTTCCATTTCTTTGTGTCCTCTCTTACTTCCTTGAGCAGTAGTTTGTAGTTCTCCTTGAAGAGATCCTTTACATCCCTTGTTAGCTGTATTCCTAGGTATTTTATTCTCTTTGTAACAATTAGGAATGGGAGTTTATTCATAATTTGGCTCTTCGCCTATATATTGATGGTGTATAAAAAAGCTTGTGATTTTTGCACATTGATTTGTATCCTGAGACTCTGCTGAAGTTGCTTAATAGTTTGAAGAGTTTTTGGGCTGAGATGATGAGGACTTCTAAACACAAAATCACGTCATCTGCGAACAGAGACTATTTGACTTTCTCTCTTCCTATGTGATTACCCTTTACTTTTCTCTTGCCTGATTGCCCTGGCCAGAACTTACAATACTATGTTGGATAGAAGTGGTGAGAGAGGGCATCCTTGTCTTGTACCAGTTTTCAAAAAGAATGCTTCAAGCTTTTGTCCATTCAGTATGATACTGGCTGTGGGTCTGTCATAAATAGCTCTTATTATATTGAGATATGTTCCATCAACACATAGTTTATTAAGAGTTTTTGAAGGGATGTTGACTTTTATCAATAGCCTTTTCTGCATCCATTCAGATAATCATGTGAATCTTGTCTTTGGTTCTGTTTATGTGATAGGTTACATTTATTGATTTGGGTATGTTGAACCAGCCTTGCATCCCAGGGATCAAGCCGACTTAATCATGGTGGATAAGATTTTTGATGTGCTGCTGGATTTAGTTTGCCAGTATTTTATCAATGATTTTTGCATCAATGTTCAACAGGGATATTGGCCTGAAGTTTTCTTTTTTTGTTGTGTATCTTCCTGGTTTTGGTATCAGGATGATGCTGGCTTCACTAAATGAGTTAGCGAGCAGTCTCTCCTTTTCAACTGTTTGGAATAGTTTCGGAAGGAATGGTACCATCTCCTCTTGTACTTCTGGTAGAATTCCGCTGTGAATTCGTCTGATCCTGGGCTTTTTTTGGTTAGTACGCTATTAATTGCTGCCTCAATTTCAGAACTTGTTATTGGTCAATTCAGGGATTCAACTTCTTCCTGGTTTAGTCTTGGAAGGATGTAAGTGTCCAGGAATTTATCCATTTCTTCTAGATTTTCTAGTTTATTTGCCTAGAGGTGTTTATAGTATTCTCTGATGGTAGTTTGTATCTCTGTTGGATCAGTGGTGATACCCCTTTATCATTTTTTATTGTGTCTATTTGATTCTTCTCTCTTTTCTTCTTCATTAGTCTGGCTAGCAGTCTATCTATTTTGTTAATCTTTTCAAATGACCAGCTCCTGGATTAATGGATTTTGGTGGGGGAGAGAGGTGTGTCTCTATCTCCTTCAATTCTGCTCTGATCTTAGTTATTTCTTGTCTTCTACTAGCTTTTGGATTAGTTTGCTCTTGCATCTCTAGCTCTTTTAGTTGTGATGATAGGGTGTCGATCTGAGATTTTTCTAGCTTTTTGATGTTGGCATTTAGTGCTGTAAGTTTCTCTCTCACACGCTGCTTTAGCTGTGTACCAGAGATTCTGGTATGTTGTGTCTTTGTTCTCACTGGATTCAAAGAACATCTTGAATTCTGCCTTAATTTCATTATTTACCCAAGAGTCATTCTGGAGCAGGTTGTTCGACCTCCATGTAATTGTGTGGTTTTGAGTGAGTTTCTTAATCCTGAGTTCTAATTTGATTACCTTGCGGTGTGAGAGACTGTTATGATTTCAGCTTTTGCATTTGCTGAGGAGTGTTTTACTTCCAATTATGTGGTTGATTTTAGAATAAGTGCTACGTGGCACCGAGATGAATGTATATTCTGTTGATTTGGAGTGGAGAGTTCTATAGATGTCTATAAAGTCCACTTGATCCAGAGCTGAGTTCAAGTCCTGAATATCCTTGTTAATTTTCTCTCTTGTTGATCTAATATTGACAGTGGGGTGTTAAAGTCTCCCACTATTATTGTGCGGGAGTCTAAAAGTTTCTTCAGGTTTCTAGCAACTTGTTTAATAAATCTAGGTGCACCTGTATGGGGTACATATATATTTAGAATAGTGAGCTCTTCTTGTTGAATTGGTCCCTTTACCATTATGTAATGCCCTTCTTTGTCTTTTTTTGATCTTTGTTGGTTTAAGTTCTGTTTTGTCAGAGACTAGCATTGCAACCCCTGCTTTTTTTTTTTTCTTTCCATTGGCTTGGTATATTTTCCTCCATCCTTTTATTTTGAGCCTATGTGTGTCTTTGCATGTGAGATGGGCCTCCTGAATACAGCACACCAATAGGTATTGACAATTTATTCAATTTGCCAATCTGTGGTTTTAATTGGGGCATTTAGCCCATTTACATTTAAGGTCAGTATTATGGTGTGTGAATTTGATCCTGTCATCATGATGCTATCTGGTTATTTTGCACACCAGTTGATGCAGTTTCTTCATAGTGTCATTGGTCCTTATATTTTGGAGTGTTTGTGTGGTGGCTGGTACCGGTTTTTCCTTTCCATATTTAGTGCTTTTTCCAGGAGTTCTTGCAAGGCAGGCCTGGTGGTAACAAAATCCCTCAGCTTTTGCTTGTCTAGAAAGGATTTTATTTCTCCTTTGCTTATGAAGCTTAGTTTGGCTAGACATGAAATTCTGGGTTTAAAATTATTTTCTTTAAGAATGTTGAATATTGGCCCCCAATCTCTTCTGGCTTGTAGGGTTTCTGCTGAGAGTTACGCTATTATTCCAATGGGCTTCCTTTGTAGGTGACCTGGCCTCTCTTTGGCTGCCCTTAATACTTTTTCCTTCATTCTGTCCTCGGAGAATCTGATGATTATGTGTCTTTGGGTTGATCTTGTGGAGTATCTTAGTGGTGTTCTCTGTATTTTCTGAATTTGCATGTTGGCCTGTCTTGCTAAGTTGGGGAGGTTCTCCTGGATATTATCCTTAAGTGTGTTTTCCAACTTCTTTCTGTTCTCCCCATCTCCTTCAGGTACTCCAGTTAATCACAGGTTCGGTCTTTTTAAGAAGTCCCATGTTTCTTAGAGGTTTTGTTCATTCCTTTTCATTCTTTTTTCTCTAGTCTTGTTTGCATGCCTTATTTCAGCAACGTGGTCTTCAAACTCTGATATCCCTTCTTCCACTTGGTCAATTCGGCTGTTGATTCTTGTGTATGCTTCACGAAAGTTCTCATGCTGTGTTTTTTTTTAGCTCCATCGAGTCATTTATGCTCCTCTCTAAATTGGTTATTCTAGTTGGCAGCTCCTCTAACCTTTTATCAAGGTTCTTAGCTTTGTTGCACTGGGTTAGAGCATGCTCCTTTAGCTCCGTGTAGTTTTTTATTACCCATCTTCTGAAGCCTACTCCTGTCAGTTTGTCCATCTCATCCTCCATCCAGTTCCTTGCTATTGTTATGATCATTTGGAGGAGAAGATGGACTCTGGCCTTTTGGATTTTCAGCATTTTTTCATTGATTCTTTCTCATCTTCATGATTTTGTCTAGTTTCAGTCTTTGAGGCTGCTGATCCTTGGATGGGGTTTTCATGAGGGCTTTTTGTTGTTGTTGTTGTTGTTGTTGTTGTTGTTGATGCTGTTATTGCTTTCTCTTTGATTGTTTTTCAATGGTCAGGTCCCTCTTCTAGATGGCTGCTGTGGTTTGCTGGGGGTTCAGTTCAGGCCCTATTCATCTGGTTTGCTCCCACATCTGGAGATGTCACTCAAGGAGGCTGGAGAACAGCAAAGATGGGTGCCTGCTCCTTCTTCTGGGATCTCTTATGTCAAGGGACACCAATCTGATGCCAGTAGGATCGCTCCTGTATAGGGTTTTTGACAATCCCTGTTGGAGGGTCCCACCCAGTTGGGTGGCATAGGGAACAGGACTTGTTTAACGAAGTACTTTGATTGTCCCTTGGGGGAAGGGCTGTGCTTCGCTGGGGGAAAACCCACTCGTCTGGGCTGCCTGGATTCCCCAAAACTACCAGACGGAAAGGCAAAGTCTGCTGGTCCACATAGACTGTGGCCACCCCTTCCCCTAGTGGTTGAAGTCCAGGGAGATCTGGGTTCTGTCCCTGAGCCTCTGGCTGGAGTTTTGGGAGTTCCTGCAGGGAAGCCCCACCCAGTGAGGAAGGATGAGTCATGGTTATGCCTGAAGAGGCACTGTGGCCGTAGTCTGCCACAGTTGGTGTGTTGGGCTGTGGAGGACACGTCTTGGGACCAAGCTGTCCAGCCTCCCTGGCTCCAGCAGGGGAAAAGTGCAGACTGCAGCTATAGAGATGGATGCCACCCTTCCCCCACCCAGGGAGCTTAGCATGCTAGGCAGTTGTGAGTCCCAGTGCTGACTGCTGCCCCTACTCCAAGGATCTCAAATGGCTTAGACAGTAGGCAGCCAAAGCTGTGGTGCTGGTCTCCCCTCCCCCCAGGAGCTTAAGTAGATTCCAGCTGAGAGGCTGCTGAGAATCTGCATGGCTCCAGGGTTGAAATGTTAGGCCTTGGTGATGTGGGTTCACGAGTGTGATCTCCTGATCCATGGGTGGCACAGTTCCATGGAAAAAGCAGTTTCCCCGGCTGGTTAGCAGGCTCACTCACTGCCTTCCCTTGGTTGGGAGGTAGGGTCTACCCTGTCCTGTGTGGCTCTCAAGTGGGCTGCCACACCACACTGCTCTTCCTTCCTCTCCATGGATCACGCCAGCCACCTAGTCATTTCTGATTAGAGAGCCTGGATACCTTGGTTGCTGGTGAAGGTTTCACACACTTATTATAGTTATTTTCGATGGGAGATGGGAGCATCCAATTGCCACTGTTTCTAGTCAGCCATCATGGCCATGCCCAAATGTACAGTTATTATGTATCAGTTATAAATAAACAAGATGCTATGCAGCTATTAAAAAGTGATGTCTGTTTAGATATGAAACATATCTGAGATACTGTAAATAAGGAGAAAAATATGCACAACAGCATACATTTTTGTAAGATGTATTTTTATTCAAATGTGTAATATGTATCTATTGCACTTACATGCATATGTAATATATGCATACATACATATGTATATATGCATCTGTACATTCACATTTGTGCGTGTGTGTGCACACACAGATAACCTGTGTAACAGAGGTTGCTTTTAGGGAAGGAAAACAATGGCAGGGCAGGGCAAGTATAAGGTTTCCTTTTTATGCATGTACCCTTTGGCAGCTTCATGAGCAAATTTCAAATAGTTGTGATATAACTGAAATAAAAATATTTGAGAAATAATACAGTTTTTTTTTTTTTTTTTTGAGACAGTCTTGCTCTGTTGTCAGGCTGGAGTGCAGTGGTACAATCTCGGCTCACTGCAACCCCAGCCTCCTGGGTTCAAGCGATTCTTCCGCCTCAGCTTCCCAAGTAGCTGGGACTACAGGTGCACGCCACCATGCCCAGCTAATATTTGTATTTTTAGTGGAGACGGGGTTTCAGCATGTTGGCCAGGATGGTCTTGAACTCTTGACCTTGTGATCTACCCACCTCAGTCCCCAAAGTGCTGGGATTACAGGACTGAGCCACTGCGTCCGGTCATAATAAAGATTTTTAATTGGACATTTGTTCTATTATAGGATGAATAATAAATGCAAAGACAACTGCAGAAGTGCTCATTTAGAAAAATCAAGTAAAATTCTTCATCCACGAGTTGTCCCAAACCAATAATTTACTAAGTAAAAAAAATACAAATTTAAATTAGATCATAAGGGAGAAATAAATTCAAAACAGCAATAGCTAACACGCCTACATGTATTACTGTTAGGTTTCCCTCTAAATCTAAATCACAAATCTACTTCTTTCATATAATTTTAACTGTAAAATTATTTTACTTCTCTCACACAGTTTAGAAATTCCAGTATTTGTGGCAAAAATAAAACATTAAGTAAATTTCTAGTATTTAAGTGCCTCTCTCTTTGAAAATGTATAGTCCCACCTCAATCTCTCACCTCCTCCCCTAAAAACAAATAGGGTTTTATGCAGTTGTCCATTTTACTGATACCAATTTTTCTTTGAATATACTCCACAGAAATAGAAAATATTTAATACTATAACCTCAGAAATTTTTCTCCAAGTAGATTTTCTACATTTATATCATGTTGAATAGCCCATATAAGACACACAATTTTAATTTTTTCCAAAAGGAAAAGGTCCTATATGTAATCTCTCTCCTTTTATAGTCTCTAAAATTAAGATTAATTTTTTAAAAAGTACCTATACAGTCATAAAAAAAAGAAAGGTTCTTATAAAGTTGTTTTTTCAAATTTTAAACATCCTTCAGCATAGCGTCTTCATTATTTAATTTCATATTTAGTTTTTGTTGTTTGTTTCTGTAAACAACCAGATTGTAAAAACAAATCATGGCAAACACAGCCATAGTTTACTTCTGTCTGGCATAGATGTTTTTTCCACTTCTATTATCTTAGCCTTTCCATCTCTAATTCCATCATTTATACAAATAGTATAAAGACAGCAAATAGTGAGAGGTGAGGTTGAAGAGCCAGGAAGTAATCAGATCATTACCGGTCTTGCATGCTCTATTAAAAAGCTGGATTTTGTTCTAAAACAGAATACTTTAAAATACCAGACATTTTCTTCCACGCTGACCTGAAATTATTCAACAACAACTTCTTATAACAATTCTAAGCCGGGCGCGGTGGCTCAAGCCTGTAATCCCAGCACTTTGGGAGGCTGAGACGGGCGGATCACAAGGTCAGGAGATCGAGACCATCCTGGCTAACACGGTGAAACCCCGTCTCTACTAAAAAATACAAAAAACTAGCCGGGCGAGGTGGCGGGCGCCTGTGGTCCCAGCTACTCCGGAGGCTGAGGCAGGAGAATGGCGTGAACCCGGGAGGCGGAGCTTGCAGTGAGCTGAGATCCGGCCACTGCACTCCAGCCTGGGCGACAGAGCCAGACTCAGTCTCAAAAAAAAAAAAACAATTCTAATGAACTATATACTCACAAAGACATAATGAAAAGCTTATGAAATTATCAACATTAATAGTCACTATCCTTTTAGCATTCCCTGATTAAATTATTCAGCAATTCTATCACCATATTTAATATATTATCATCACTTACATTTTATTATTTTGAAATTATTTTCTTTTAACACTGTGAAGTGAGTTCAACAGTATCAGTATGTTCATTTAACAACTGAGAAAACTAAGATTCTGAAAGGTCAAGTAATTTAGTTATCATGCTACGATGCTGGTAATTGGAATATGCTAGACTTCTCTGCAGAAAGTTTAAATCATAGCTCAGTACTCTTTTCATTACCTTGAAGGAGTTACGTTGACTACCTAATATTCTTACTCCAGGTCACAATGATTTCTTGTCTACACCATGGACCAGTAAACTTTTTCTGTAAAGAGTCAGAGTCAAAATGCAGTTGACCCTTGAACAATACAAGTTTGAACTCCTTGGTTCCACTTATCTGCAGCTTTTTTTCAACCAAATATAGATCAAATTAATGAAATGCAAAACCTGTATATATGGAGGGCCAATGTTTTGTATACATGCAGGTTCCCCAGGGCCAAATGAGGGACTGAGTATATGCAGATTTTGGTATATGCAGGGGTCCTGGAACAATCCCCAACACATACCAAGGGAGGACTGTATGTCTGGCTTTGAGAAACATATGAAACTACTCAACTCCGCTGCTGTACAGTGAAATCACCCATAGGTAATACATAGGTGAGTAAGACTGTGTTCTGACAAAACTTCAATTTTCATGTATCATTGTCTTTCCAAAGATAAAAATATATCTTTTAAAATAGCAGTTTTATTGAGTAAACATAAGCACTGGATTTCTCTGATTCAGAATAAATCCTGAATAATTAGTCCCAGGTATCTGCTACTTTTAAAAGAATATGACATCAGTAACAAGAGTTTACATTCATTGAATGTACAGCTCAATTTTCTCCAAAAATATTGCATCCCCTTTTTTATCTATGAATTCTGTAATTTCACACAGATTTCAAGTTATCTACAAAATAGTGACAGACCAGAACCAAATCAGAGGACAAATCTCATTCAGTAAGTATTTAACCTTTTTTTCCATTTTGAAATGCTCAACAGAATGACTCAGTTTACCATTAACAAAATTCATCATATCCCTTTACAAAATGTATTTTTTAACTTGTGATGAAATTTCAGGCCAAATCCATATATTTTCTATATAATGTATTGTTATTTAAATAACTATTTGTGATACTTGACATTATTCATTTAATAAATATTTATTTCACAATTTCCACAGTACTTTGGAATGGGTCATGTTTTTCAATTTCATAAGATGAAAATATTATTTATAAAACCAGGCAGCAGGTTGGGCACGGTGGCTCACTCCCAGCACTTTGGGAGGCTGAGGCAGGAGGATATCTTATGCCCAGGAGTTTCAGACCAGCCTGGGCAGCATGGAGAGATCCTCTCTCTACAATAAATAATAAGTGTAAAAAGTAGCCAGATGTGGTGGCACATGCCTGTAGTCCCAGCTACTTGGGAAGCTGAGGTGAGATGATCATTGGTACCTGGGAGTTTGAGGCAGCAGTAAGCCATGGTTGCACCACTGCACTCCAGCCTGAGTGAAAGAGGTAGACCTCATCTCACAAAAAAAAAAAAAAAAAAAAAAAAAAAAAAAAGGCAAGCAGCAGGCCAGATTTGACCTATGGATCATAGTTTGCCAACCCCTAGATTAGACCATACTTTTAAATATCCACCATCTATCCAATATAAGAATGAAAATTCATACGACGGAAGCCAGAGGAAAAAAACTACACCAATATCTCCAACCTGATTTCTTCTTAACACCATTCAATACTGTTGAGTCTATATTTCATCTTGTGCATTTAATAGTAAACATTCTTATATACAACAATTACCCAAAATTACAAGTAGTAAAAAATTATACTTTTCCCATTGGCTCTCTCAGAGAGGATGCTTACAGAAGTTCACAAAACCTAAGATACTGTGAAGTCACACAACATACTACATAACTAAAGTAAATTATAAATGCTGAATTACAGAGTAGTCAAACACATTTGTTTAATGAAATTAATCACTATTATTTTAGATAACTTTTTGGCATAAATCCAACTAATATTTAAGTAGACTAATTAAAAAATGACTCAGTAAGTCAACAAAACATACTAGTACTTATTAAAAGATGAGGAGAAGATGTGGATTCCTGTGAGGACAAATATAGGAGTAAAGAAATGTATACATGTATTCAAAGGTAAAATATTAGTGTATAGAAATTTTCTATTTGTAAACAGATATTAAGTCATTACATTCCCACAAAATTGACAAATAATAAATTGTCACTTGTTGAAAAACAAACTTCAACTATTCCGACTTTTTGAAAAAGTGACTTAAATATTTTTCTAATGAGGACTACTCTTTTATGGTTAATTTTGTTTATGTGATAACCACAAATCTGCATAAATTTCTTTAAAGGAAAAACAAAAGAAATTCATAGCATCTTTAGGAAGTAAGAAACTTAACTCATTTAGTAGTAAAGCTGAAAGTCTCAAAGCTGTGATCTGTGAATACCTGAGGCTCTAAGACCCTTTCAGGGGACCACAAATTGGGGCACTTCATCACAGTCTAGTGAGGGTGAAAATTCAGGTTCCTCAGTCAACTTTTGCTGGCATAGGTTGGTGTAGCACCACAAATTTTCTGCAGTGTTTGGCAGGAGTAGGGCCGTTATCATATAAGCTTTCTGGCTTGCTATGGTTTCTACGCCCTTTGCCTAAACAGAGAAAGCTTTTGTTGCAAGGCTAATTTGTCAGTGTTTTTCGATATTTCTAGGTTGTCAGCTGCTTCAGCTCCAAGTATAAAATACATGAGGCACGCACACAAAAACAAGAATACACCACCACATTATTTCTTAGGACTTTCAGTTGCACTTAGCATGAGAAATAGCCAAAGTACATTTACTCCATCTTTCCAGAACTGGAAGACTCTAGGCTAATGGATATTAAAACAAAACTTTACATTTTTACATTAGTTTCAGGTTTACAGCAAAACAGAGCAGACTTTAAAAACATGACTTAAATATTTTTCTAATGAGGACTACTCTTTTATTGTTAATTTTGTTTATGTGATAACCACAAATCTGAATAAACTTCTTTAAAGGAAAAACAAAAGAAATTCATAGCATCTTTAGGAAGTGAGAAAATTTTCCATATAATTTCCCATATATCCCTTGTACTGCAATATGCATAGCTTCACCCATTATCAACATACCCCAAGTAAGTGGCACATTTGTTACCACTGATAAACTTCCATTGACACATCATTATCACCCAAAGTCCACAGTTTACATTAGGGTTCACTTTCAGTGTTGTATATTCTATGGTTTAGACAATGTATCATAATATGTTTCCTTCATTATAGTATCAGTAGTTTCACTGCTCTAAAAACCCCTGTGCTCTGCCTGCTCATCCCTTCCTCCTCTCTAACCTCTAGCAAGCACTGATTCTTTTACTATCTCCATACTTTTGCCTTTTCCAGAAAGTCATATAACTGAATACTTACAGTGTGTAGCTTTTGCAGATTGGCTTCTTTGATGTAGTAATATGCATTTAAGTTTCCTTCTTATCTTTTCATAGTTTGATAGCTCATTTCTTTTTGGCACTGAATAATATTCCATTATCTGGATGTACCACAGTTTACTTATCCATTCACCCACTGAAGGTTATCTTGGTTGCTTCCAAGTTTTGTCATTTAGAAAGCTTCTACAAAAATCTATGTGCAGATTTTTGTATTGATGTACATTTTCAACTCCTTTGGATAAATACCAAGGGGCACAACTGCTGGAATGCATGTCAAGAAACCACTGAACTGTCCTCCAAAGTAGCTATGCCATCTTGCATTCCCACCAGCAATTAATGAGAGTTTCTTGCACCACATCCTCATCAGTACTTGGTATTGGCAGTATTCCAGAATATGACCATTCTAATAGATACATAGTAATATTTCACTGTTATTTTAATTTGCATTTCCATGATGACATAAAATGTAGAACATCTTTTTATATACTTATTTGACATCTGTATATCTTCTTTGGTGAGGTGTTTGTTAAGGTCTTTGGCCCATTTTTCAATAGGGTTTTTTTGCTGTTGTTGCTTTTTTAGACAGAGTCTTGCTTTGTTGCCCAGGCTGGAGTGCAGTGGTGTGATCTTGGCTCACTGAAACCTCCGCCTCCCGGGTTCAAGCGATTCTCCTGCCTCAGCCTTCTGAGTAGTTGGGATCACGGTCGTGCAGGACGATGCACGGCTAATTTTTGTATTTTTGATAGAGACGGGGTTTCACCAAGTTGGCCAGGCTTGGTCATGAACTCCTGACCTTAAGTGATCCACCCGCCTCGGCCTCCCAAAGTGTTGGGATTACAGGCATGAGCCACTGCGCTCGGCCTAGGGTTGTTCATTTTCTCATTGTTGAGTTTTAGGAGTTCTTGTATATTTTTAAATAATAGTACATTATCAGATGTGTCTTTTGAAAATATTTTCTCCCAGTCTGTGGTTTCTCTTTTCATTTCATGGCATTGTGTTTGCAGAGTAGAGTTTTTAAATGAAACCCAGCTTAACAATATTTTCTGTTGTGGATTGTACCTTTGGAGCTGTATCTGAAAATCACTGCCATACCCAAGGTAACCTAGGCTTTCTCCTATATTATTGTCTGGCAGTTTTATAGTTTTGTGTTTTATATGTAGTCCTATGATCCACTTTGAATTAATTTTTTTAAGGGGGTAAAGTCTATGTCCAGATTCAATTTTTAGCATGCAGATGTCCAGGTGTTCCAGCACCATTTGTTAAAAAGACTATCTTTGCTCCATTGTATTTTTTTTAATGCCTTTTTCAAAGATCAGGTGAACACTGTCTTAAGTCTATTTGAGCTGCTATTTAAAAAATACAATGGACTGGGTGGCTGATAAACAGCAGAAGTTTATTTCTCACCATTCTGCAGGTCTGGAAGTCCAAGATCAAGGTGCCAAGAGATTCAGGTGAAGGCCTACTTCCTGATTCATAGATGTCTGTCTTCTGGCTATAATCGCATATGGTGCTAGAGGAAAGGGGCCTGTCTCAGGCCTCTTTTATTAGGGACACTAATCAAATTCATGAGGTCTCTGCCCTCATGACTAAATCACCTACGAAAGGCCTCATTCTTCAAATGCCCTCACGTTGGGGATTAAGCTTCAACATATGAATTCTAGGCAGATATATACATTCAGACCACACCAACTATATTTATGTGGGTCTGTTTCTGGGCTCTCTATTCTTTTTCCTCGATCTATTTGTCTATTTTGCCAATACCACACTGGCCCTATCACCATAGCTTTATAATAAATCTTGAAGCTGTATAGTGTCAAGTCCTCCAACTTTTTTCTTATTCTTCAATATTGTATTGGCTACTCTGGTGGACCAATAGATTTTAACTTAACAGAGTATTATGAAAATATCCTTAATATGGCTTTGAATTCCACATTGTTACTTATTATGATAATTAATTTTTGGTGTCACATTGACTAGTGTAAGGATTATATAGAGTACTGATAAAGCATTATTTCTGTGTATGCTTGTAAGAATGTTTCCAGAGGAGATTCACAAGTGAGTCCATAGGCTGAGTAAGTAAGATCTGCCCTCAATGTGGATAGACCTACCCAATTAGCAGGGCACCCAAATAGAGCAAATAGGCTATTTCCTCTCTCTCCTGGAGCTGGGATATAAATTTATCTTGTCCTAAGACATCAGAATTCCAGCTTACAGATGGCCAGTCAGGAAAGTCCTCAGCCTCCACAACTGCATGAGTCAATTCTCCCAGTAAATTCCGTATGTATGTATGTATGTATGTATGTATGTATGTATGTATGTATCTATCTATCTATCTATCTATCTATCTATCTATCAATCAATCAATCATTGGTTCTGTTTCCTGGAGAACTCTGACTACTACACTTACCTTTAAGAAACTATCTGTCATTATTGTTCAGTTTGGGCGAAATAGCAAAACAAATAATATCCATATTCATTAGAAAAAGTTATTAAAATATTCCTTCCTTTTTAAAAATTACGTAATTGTTTCAAGCATAATTTTCTTCACAAATTTCAACAAAAACGTATTACAACAGATTAAATGTAGAAACAGTTATTTGAAAATTTAGCTATCTTTTATTAAGCCAGAGATTATAGAGATTTACAAAGTGTAAAGAAAATTATTAATATTTTGAGTATTTGGGGGGTTTTGAAATATACAGCTATTTTTCATTATATTATTTATTTTAATATGTAATGGGCTTATTTATATTTTATGTGAATTAAATAATTTTATTCTTTAACATAGTAAATATCAACAGATGTAACACACATAAACAATAGTTCAATGGCATGCTTACAATTTTTTAAAGTGCAATGAAGCTATGAAATCACAAGGTTAGAGAATTACTACCTAGTATGAATAAACATAAAAAATATAACACTATAATTCAAACAAGTGTTCTATATAACCTTCAATTCATTGTTACTTCCTTGGTAATATTTTAATTACAAATATTATAAAGATTTATTTGGTATTTCATAACAACAATATGAGCCATTCAATTCAAGCAATCTAATACAATGTCTTTATTCTTTTAGTGCTGATAGAGTCCAAAATGTCATATAGTTTATATGCACCAATGGTCATTTAAAAATGGTAATTAGAAATAGCAAACATTATAGAAAACTGTTCAATAAGAAAAAAAGGTAGACATCTGTGTTTCCTATGTGCTTTCTATGTTCTCTCTCTAGGATGTATAGAGGAGACAGGATAATTTAGGACTTATTAGAGAGATGTAGATAGGAGTCTCAGGCCTACTACTAGATAATCTACAGACAGTGTATCCACAGATATTTAAGTTCTCTGAATTTCAAATTGCTCAGCATGTCTAATAGAATTATGAGACATCATATTAAAAACTAGGCATAAAGCACCTGTTTAGTTCCTAGCAGGTAGTTGACAAATGTTAGTACCTCATCATACTCCTCACTCCTTCCATGTAAACTTATACCTAATGACCAGAGCACATGACAATGAAGTGTGTCAGAAAACAGTACATAAAAGTTGCATGTCTTACAGTCAGGAGGTAAGTAACAGAAAGCATCCAGGGCTACAAGAAGATTAGCAGGTAAAATAAAGATATATTCAAACCTCTTTATTTGGGAGTTAACTATATATATTAGTAATCCTTAACCTATTTGCATCTGCAAAACCCACAGAAAATCAAAGGAAAACTAAGGACTTTCACCCCAGAAAAACAAACATTTGCTCACAAATATATTTTGCATAGAATTTCAGGAGTTTTATGGACAAATGTGAACTTGTATTTATTGTCAAACGGAGAAAAAGAAAAATGCTATCTAGCTTTTATTGTCTTCTTTGGATTAGAGGTTGCTAACCAAGGTACTGGATAGTTTTTGCTATTGTTTGTTTAGTTTTGTTTTCTGCAGACCCTATATCTTAATTTTGGCTTCCATTTTATGTTAATCAGGGAAAGTCCTGAAAATCTCCCAGTGTACACTATCTTGAACAGAATACTGACAAATTATTTAGCTCGCTTTGTAGTCTATCCTCTATATCTGATTGTCAGCAACGTTTTTTGTAAATGACTGAATAGTAAACATTTTCAGCTTAGTGGGCCAAATGATCCTTGTTACAACTTATCAACTCTGCTCTTATAATTCAAAAGCAGCCAAGAATAGCATGTAAATACTATGCATGGCTGTGTTCCCTAAGAAAACTATTTATAGACACTGAAATACAATTTTCATGTATATAAAATATTCATTAAAAATTTTTTTAATCACTTAAAAATGTTCATGGGCCAGGCGCAGTGGCTCACACCTGTAATCCCAGCACTTTGGGAGGCCAAGGCGGGCGGATCACGAGGTCAGGAGACGGAGACCATCCTGGCTAACATGGTGAAACCCCGTCTCTTCCAAAAATACAAAAATTAGCTGGGTGTGGTGGCGTGAGCTTGTAATCCCAGCTACTTCGGAGGCTGAGAAGAATCGCTTGACCCAGGGTGGCAGAGGTTGCAGTGAGCTGAGATCGTGCCACTGCACTCCAGCCTGGGCAATGGAGCGAGACTCCATCTCAAAAAAAAATATATATATATACATATACACACACACACACACACACATTCATGAAGGAACAAAAACAGGTGATGGCCCAGTTTCAGTTGGTGGGTCAATATGTGCCATTTTTTTCTCTATATCAATTTTGGTGGATTCTAAGACATAGGAAATCCATAGGACCATCCTACAATGTCACTAACAGTATATGAGTGCTCATTTCCTATCTCTACTGTTAATTCTGAATACTAGCCAACTGTAATTTTTGCAAATACAAAGGGAGAAAAATAGTATGTTATTTTGTGTTTCATGAAGCTATTAATAATTCGTATTGGTTGGCCATTTATATCTCTTTTGCGAATTGCCTACTGATGTCCTTTGCTCATTTTAAAATTGGGTTGTCTTTTTCTTACTAATTGCTCTATATTAGCTTGGTGCAAAAGCAATTGCGGTTTTTGCCATTACTTTAATGCAATCTAATATATCATGAATATTAGCCTTTTAATGTTATATATACACCATAAAGCTTTTTATTGCTCATCACTTATCTTTACAGATTTATCATATATAAATTACATTTACATTTAATAAGATCTGTGCATCTTCTCCATTGCAATTTAGAATCTTACTTAGAAAGGTCTGTACCTCCTTAAAACTATAAAACTATTCTCCTATAACTTCCACTAATGTCTATAGTTTTATATTTTATGCTTAAATCTTTAACTCAGCAATGAATTATTTCTGTTAATCTGCTATTTATATTTGTACTGTTTGGTTCCATCTGCAAGGAGAAAAGGATTCAAACTATTTTCATTTATCATATGTATTAAAGATTAACATAATATTCTTAGTTAATTTCACATTTAATTTTATTTGGTTTTGCTTTTTTGAGAGAGGGTCTTACTATGTTGCTTAAGCTGCAGTGTAGTGGTACAATCACGGCTCAATATGGTCTCAACCTCTGGGATCAGGTGATCCTTCTACCTCAGGCTTCCAGAGTATCTGGGACCACAGACAAGTGCCACCATGCCTGGCTAATTAAACAAACAAAAAACGTCAGGCACGGTGGCTCACACCTGTAATCCCAGCACTTTGAGAGGCCAAGGTGGGCGGATCATGAGGTCAGGAGATCGAGACCATCCTGGTCATCACGGTGAAACCCTGTCTCTACTAAAAATACAAAAATTAGCTGGGCATGGTGGGGAGCACCTGTAATCCCAGCTACTCGGAGGCTGAGGCAAGAGAATTGCTTGAACCCAGGAGGCGGAAATTGCAGTGAGCCGAGATCGCGCCACTGCACTTCAGCCTGGTGACAGAGCGAGACTCCATATAAATAAAAAAAAAATTTATACACAGTGTCTCACTATGTTGCCTAGCCTGGTCTCAAATTACTGGGCTCAACTGATCCTCCCACCTGAGTCTCCCAAAGTGCCGGGATTACAAGTGTGAGCCACTGTACCCAGCCTATATTTAATTTTAAATGAGGTTTAGGCCTTCAACACTAAATAAAAATCTTTGAGTTTTCACTGAAATATGTAAGTGAGTCAGCATATAGAAGTTCAAGTAATACAGACCAAGGTTTACTGCTTTGCCACTCATTACAGTCAAATGTCACTGAACCACAGGGATACATTCTGAGAAATGCATCCTTAGGTTATTTCATCCTTATGTGACCTTCATAGAGTGTACTTACACAAACCGCAGGAGTGAGACCTGTCTCTAACAAACATAACAACAAAAAACAATTGAAAAGAAACAAAGAAGGCCATTACATAATGATAAAGAGATTAATTCAGTAAAGGAGATAACAATTGTAAATATAATATGCACCCAACATTGCAGCACCCAGATATATGAAGCAAATGTTATTAGATTTAAAGGAAGGAATAAATTCTGATACAATAATAGATGAGACTTCGACACTCCACTCTCAGCATGTGACAGAGGTCATCTAGACAGACAATCTAAAAAACAACATTGAATTTAAACTGTTCTTCAGACCAAATGAACCTAACAAACATTTACAGAAAATATCACCCAAATGGAGCAGAATACACATACTTTTCATCAGCACATGGAGTAGTCTCCAGAACAGACCACATATTAGGTCACAAAACAAGGCTCAACAAATCTAAAAGAACTGTAGTCCTATTAAGTATCTTTTCCAGCCAAAATGAAATAAAACTAGAAATCAACAAAAGGAACTGTTGAAACTCTGAAAATATAAGGAAGTTGAAGAACATGCTCCACAATGAACATGGGTCAATAAAAAATTAAGAAAAAAATTCAAATTTCTTGAAACAAATGAAAAGAGAAACACAACATACCAAAAAATGAGATACATCACAAACTGTAGTAAGAGAGTTTATAGCAATAAACATCAACATTAAGTAAACAATTTTCAAATAGCCTAACAAGTTAACTTAAGGAACAAGAAAATCAAGAACAAACCATAAAAATTAGTACAAAAAATAAATCAGAGCTGAAATAAGTAAAATTAAGAAAAAAAAAAAATATCAAAAAAAATCTCAAAAAGTTGGTTTTATGAAAAAATCAATCAAACTGCCAAACTACTAGCTAGACCAACCAAGACAAAAAGAGAAAAGACCCAAATAAACCAAGATAAAAAGAGAAAAGACCCAAATAAATAAAATCAGAAACGAAAAATAAGACAAAAAACTGATAACACATAAATAAAAATCATTAAAGACTATTACAAACAACTATACGCCAACAAATTAGAAAACGTAGCAGAAATGGTCCTGGACACAAAAAACCTACCACAACTGAGCCAAGAAGAAATGAAAAACCCCAACAAACCAATTGAAAAGTAACATGATTAAATTTGTAATTTTAAAAAAGCCTGGGACCTTATGGTTTCACTGCTGAATTCTATCAAACATTTAAAGCAGAATTAAAATCAATATTTCCAAAACTCTTCCAGAAAATTGAGGAGGCAATTCCTCAAAAATCATTCTAAGAGGTCAGCATTACCCTGATACCAAAACTAGACCAAAGACTCAATAACAACAACAGAGAAACTACAGACCAATATCCCTGATGAACACAGAAGCAAAAATTATCAACAAAATACTAGCAAACAGAATCCAGCAGCATATTAAAAAGATAATCCACCATCATCAAGTAGGATTTATCCCAGGCATAAATGAGTGAGATAAATGAGATGGTTTAGCATATGCAAATCAATAAATATGACACATCACATCAATAGAATGAAGGACAAAAACAATATAATCATTTCAATAAACACAGAAAAAGCATGCAATAAAATTCAGCATCCCTTCCTGATAAAAACTCTCACCAAGTTAGATACAGAAGGAAGGTACTTCAACACAATAAAAGCCATATATAGCAAACCCACAGTCAACATCACACTGACTTGGGAAAAGTTCAAAGCTTCTCTAAGATCTGGAACAAAAAAAAAGATGCTCACTTTCATCACTTTCTTTTTTTTTAAACTTATACTTTAAGTTCTAAGGTACATGTGCACAACGTGCAGGTTTGTTACATAGGTATACATGTGCCATGTTGGTTTGCTGTACCCATCAACTCGTCATTTACATTAGGTACTTGTCCTAACACTATCCCTCCCCCAACACCCCACACGCCCACAGGCCCCAGTGTGTGATGTTCCACTCCCTGTGTCCATGTGTTCTCACTGTTAAACTCTCACTTCTGAGTGAGAACATGCGGTGTTTGGTTTTCTGTCCCTGTGATATTTTGCTGATAATGATGGTTTCCAGCTTCATCCATGTCCCTGCAAAGGACTTTCACAACTTTCATTCAACACAGTACCGGAAGTCCTAGTCATAGCAATTAGGCAAGAGAAAGAATTAAAGGGCATCGCCTCACCTGGGAAGCGCAAGGGGGAAGGGAATCCCTTTTCCTAGCCAGGGGAACTGAGACACACAACACCTGGAAAATCGGGTAACTCCCACCCCAATATTGCGCTTTAAGCAAACAGGCACACCAGGAGATCATATCCCACACCTGGCCGGGAGGGTCCCACGCCCACGGAGCCTCCCTCATTGCTAGCACAGCAGTCTGTGATCTACCGGCAAGGCAGCAGCGAGGCTGGGGGAGGGGCGCCCGCCATTGCTGAGGCTTAAGTAGGTAAACAAAGCTGCTGGGAAGCTCCAACTGGGTGGAGCTCACAGCAGCTCAAGGAAACCTGCCTGTCTCTGTAGACTCCACCTCTGGGGACAGGGCACAGCTACACAACAACAACAACAACAACAACAAAGCAGCAGAAAACTCTGCAGACGCAAACGACTCTGTCTGACAGCTTTGAAGAGAGCAGTGGATCTCCCAACACGGAGGCTGAGATCTGAGAACGGACAGACTGCCTGCTCAAGTGGGTCCCTGACCCCTGAGTAGCCTAACTGGGAGACATCCCCCACTAGGGGCAGTCTGACACCCCACACCTCACAGGGTGGAGTATACCCCTGAGAGGAAGCTTCCAAAGCAAGAATCAGACAGGTACACTCGCTGTTCAGAAATATTCTATCTTCTGCAGCCTCTGCTGCTGATACCCAGGCAAACAGGGTCTGGAGTGGACCTCAAGCAATCTCCAACAGACCTACAGCTGAGGGTCCTGACTGTTAGAAGGAAAACTATCAAACAGGAAGGACACCTACACCAAAACCCCATCAGTACATCACCATCATCAAAGACCAGAGGCAGATAAAACCACAAAGATGGGGAAAAAGCAGGGCAGAAAAGCTGGAAATTCAAAAAATAAGAGCACATCTCCCCCGGCAAAGGAGCGCAGCTCATCGCCAGCAACGGATCAAAGCTGGACGGAAAATGACTTTGACGAGATGAGAGAAGAAGGCTTCAGTCCATCAAATTTCTTAGAGCTAAAGGAGGAATTACGTACCCAGCGCAAAGAAACTAAAAATCTTGAAAAAAAAGTGGAAGAATTGACGGCTAGACTAATTAATGCAGAGAAGGTCATAAACGAAATGAAAGAGATGAAAAGCATGACACGAGAAATACGTGACAAATGCACAAGCTTCAGTAACCGACTCGATCAACTGGAAGAAAGAGTATCAGCGATTGAGGATCAAATGAATGAAATGAAGCGAGAAGAGAAACCAAAAGAAAAAAGAAGAAAAAGAAATGAACAAAGCCTGCAAGAAGTATGGGATTATGTAAAAAGACCAAATCTCCGTCTGATTGGGGTGCCTGAAAGTGAGGGGGAAAATGGAACCAAGTTGGAAAACACTCTTCAGGATATCATCCAGGAGAACTTCCCCAACCTAGTAGGGCAGGCCAACATTCAAATCCAGGAAATACAGAGAACGCCACAAAGATACTCCTCGAGAAGAGCAACTCCAAGACACATAATTGCCAGATTCACCAAAGTTGAAATGAAGGAAAAAATCTTAAGGGCAGCCAGAGAGAAAGGTCGGGTTACCCACAAAGGGAAGCCCATCAGACTAACAGCAGATCTCTCGGCAGAAACTCTCCAAGCCAGAAGAGAGTGGGGGCCAATATTCAACATTCTTAAAGAAAAGAATTTTAAACCCAGAATTTCATATCCAGCCAAACTAAGTTTCATAAGTGAAGGAGAAATAAAATCCTTTACAGATAAGCAAATGCTTAGAGATTTTGTCACCACTAGGCCTGCCTTACAAGAGACCCTGAAGGAAGCACTCAACATGGAAAGGAACAACCGGTACCAGCCATTGCAAAAACATGCCAAAATGTAAAGACCATCGAGGCTAGGAAGAAACTGCATCAACTAACGAGCAAAATAACCAGTTAATATCATAATGGCAGGATCAAGTTCACACATAACAATCTTAACCTTAAATGTAAATGGACTAAATGCTCCAATGAAAAGACACAGACTGGCAAACTGGATAAAGAGTCAAGACCCATCAGTCTGCTGTATTCAGGAGACCCAT
Organism: Papio anubis; assembly: GCF_008728515.1. NCBI lineage: Eukaryota > Metazoa > Chordata > Mammalia > Primates > Cercopithecidae > Papio > Papio anubis. The sequence goes on from NW_022161933.1 coordinate 72,045, forward strand.
CTCACACGCAGAGACATACATAGGCTCAAAATAAAGGGATGGAGGAAGATTTACCAAGCAAATGGAGAACAAAAAAAAGCGGGGGTTGCAATACTAGTCTCTGATAAAACAGACTTTAAACCATCAAAAATCAAAAGAGACAAAGAAGGCCATTACATAATGGTAAAGGGATCAATTCAACAGGAAGAGCTAACTATCCTAAATATATATGCACCCAATACAGGAGCACCCAGATTCATAAAGCAAGTCCTTAGAGACTTACAAAGAGACTTAGACTCCCATACAATAATAATGGGAGACTTCAACACCCCACTGTCAACATTAGACAGATCAACGAGACGGAAAGTTAACAAGGATATCCAGGAATTGAACTCATCTCTGCAGCAAGCAGACCTAATAGACATCTATAGAACTCTCCACCCCAAATCAACAGAATATACATTCTTCTCAGCACCACATCGTACTTACTCCAAAATTGACCACATAATTGGAAGTAAAGCACTCCTCAGCAAATGTACAAGAACAGAAATTATAACAAACTGTCTCTCAGACCACAGTGCAATCAAACTAGAACTCAGGACTAAGAAACTCAATCAAAACCGCTCAACTACATGGAAACTGAACAACCTGCTCCTGAATGACTACTGGGTACATAACAAAATGAAGGCAGAAATAAAGATGTTCTTTGAAACCAATGAGAACAAAGATACAACATACCAGAATCTCTGGGACACATTTAAAGCAGTGTGCAGAGGGAAATTTATAGCACTAAATGCCCACAAGAGAAAGCAGGAAAGATCAAAAATTGACACTCTAACATCGCAATTAAAAGAACTAGAGAAGCAAGAGCAAACACATTCCAAAGCTAGCAGAAGGCAAGAAATAACTAAGATCAGAGCAGAACTGAAGGAGATAGAGACACAAAAAACCCTACAAAAAATCAATGAATCCAGGAGTTGGTTTTTTGAAAAGATCAACAAAATTGACAGACCACTAGCAAGACTAATAAAGAAGAAAAGAGAGAAGAATCAAATCGACGCAATTAAAAATGATAAAGGGGATATCACCACCGACCCCACAGAAATACAAACTACCATCAGAGAATACTATAAACACCTCTACGCAAATAAACTGGAAAACCTAGAAGAAATGGATAATTTCCTGGACACTTACACTCTTCCAAGACTAAACCAGGAAGAAGTTGAATCCCTGAATAGACCAATAGCAGGCTCTGAAATTGAGGCAACAATTAATAGCCTACCAACCAAAAAAAGTCCAGGACCAGATGGATTCACAGCTGAATTCTACCAGAGGTACAAGGAGGAGTTGGTACCATTCCTTCTGAAACTATTCCAATCAATAGAAAAAGAGGGAATCCTCCCTAACTCATTTTATGAGGCCAACATCATCCTGATACCAAAGCCTGGCAGAGATACAACAAAAAAAGAGAATTTTAGACCAATATCCCTGATGAACATCGATGCAAAAATCCTCAATAAAATACTGGCAAACCGGATTCAGCAACACATCAAAAAGCTTATCCACCATGATCAAGTGGGCTTCATCCCTGGGATGCAAGGCTGGTTCAACATTCGCAAATCAATAAACATAATCCAGCATATAAACAGAACCAAAGACAAGAACCACATGATTATCTCAATAGATGCAGAAAAGGCTTTTGACAAAATTCAACAGCCCTTCATGCTAAAAACGCTCAATAAATTCGGTATTGATGGAACGTACCTCAAAATAATAAGAGCTATTTATGACAAACCCACAGCCAATATCATACTGAATGGGCAAAAACTGGAAAAATTCCCTTTGAAAACTGGCACAAGACAGGGATGCCCTCTCTCACCACTCCTATTCAACATAGTGTTGGAAGTTCTGGCTAGGGCAATTAGGCAAGAGAAAGAAATCAGGGGTATTCAGTTAGGAAAAGAAGAAGTCAAATTGTCCCTGTTTGCAGATGACATGATTGTATATTTAGAAAACCCCATTGTCTCAGCCCAAAATCTCCTTAAGCTGATAAGCAACTTCAGCAAAGTCTCAGGATACAAAATTAATGTGCAAAAATCACAAGCATTCTTATACACCAATAACAGACAAACACAGAGCCAAATCATGAATGAACTTCCATTCACAATTGCTTCAAAGAGAATCAAATACCTAGGAATCCAACTGACAAGGGATGTAAAGGACCTCTTCAAGGAGAACTACAAACCACTGCTCAGTGAAATAAAAGAGGACACAAACAAATGGAAGAACATACCATGCTCATGGATAGGAAGAATCAATATCGTGAAAATGGCCATACTGCCCAAGGTAATTTATAGATTCAATGCCATCCCCATCAAGCTACCAATGAGTTTCTTCACAGAATTGGAAAAAACTGCTTTAAAGTTCATATGGAACCAAAAAAGAGCCCGCATCTCCAAGACAATCCTAAGTCAAAAGAACAAAGCTGGAGGCATCACGCTACCTGACTTCAAACTATACTACAAGGCTACAGTAACCAAAACAGCATGGTACTGGTACCAAAACAGAGATATAGACCAATGGAACAGAACAGAGTCCTCAGAAATAATACCACACATCTACAGCCATCTGATCTTTGACAAACCTGAGAAAAACAAGAAATGGGGAAAGGATTCCCTATTTAATAAATGGTGCTGGGAAAATTGGCTAGCCATCAGTAGAAAGCTGAAACTGGATCCTTTCCTTACTCCTTATACGAAAATTAATTCAAGATGGATTAGAGACTTAAATGTTAGACCTAATACCATAAAAATCCTAGAGGAAAACCTAGGTAGTACCATTCAGGACATAGGCATGGGCAAAGACTTCATGTCTAAAACACCAAAAGCAACGGCAGCAAAAGCTAAAATTGACAAATGGGATCTAATTAAACTAAAGAGCTTCTGCACAGCAAAAGAAACTACCATCAGAGTGAACAGGCAACCTACAGAATGGGAGAAAATTTTTGCAATCTACTCATCTGACAAAGGGCTAATATCCAGAACCTACAAAGAACTCCAACAAATTTACAAGAAAAAAACAAACAACCCCATCAAAAAGTGGGCAAAGGATATGAACAGACATTTCTCAAAAGAGGACATTCATACAGCCAACAGACATATGAAAAAATGCTCATCATCACTGGCCATCAGAGAAATGCAAATCAAAACCACAATGAGATACCATCTCACACCAGTTAGAATGGCGATCATTAAAAAGTCAGGAAACAACAGGTGCTGGAGAGGATGTGGAGAAATAGGAACACTTTTACACTGTTGGTGGGATTGTAAACTAGTTCAACCATTATGGAAAACGTATGGCGATTCCTCAAGGATCTAGAACTAGATGTACCATATGACCCAGCCATCCCTTTACTGGGGATATACCCAAAGGATTATAAATTATGCTGCTATAAAGACACATGCACACGTATGTTTATTGCAGCACTATTCACAATAGCAAAGACTTGGAATCAACCCAAATGTCCATCAGTGACAGATTGGATTAAGAAAATGTGGCACATATACACCATGGAATACTATGCAGCCATAAAAAAGGATGAGTTTGCGTCCTTTGTAGGGACATGGATGCAGCTGGAAACCATCATTCTTAGCAAACTATCACAAGAACAGAAAACCAAACACCGCATGTTCTCACTCATAGGTGGGAACTGAACAATGAGATCACTTGGACTCAGGAAGGGGAACATCACACACCGGGGCCTATCATGGGGAGGGGGGAGGGGGGAGGGATTGCATTGGGAGTTATACCTTATGTAAAAGACGAGTTGATGGGTGCAGCAGACTAACATGGCACAAGTATACATATGTAACAAACCTGCATGTTATGCACATGTACCCTACAACTTAAAGTACAATAATAATAAATAAATTAATAAAAAAAAAAAAAAAAAAAAGGGCATCCAAATTGGAAAGGCCTATTCAAATTTGTTCCTGTTCATCTCCCATACTGCAGATGACACATAGAAAACACTAAAGACTCCCCCAAAAACTCTCAGAACTGATAAACAACTTCAGTACTTTTGCAGGACAGAAAATCAACATAAAAAATAGTACCATTTCTAAACATCAGCAATAAACTAGTGGAAAAAGAAACTGAAAAAGCAATCCATTTTATGGCAGCTACATACAAAAATAAAATTCTGTTAGACCTTTGAATAATACAGACTTGAACTGCATGGGTCTACTTACATGCATGTAGACTTTTTCAATAAATGTTACACTGAGTGTGTCTGCAACTCCTACCTCCCTTACAACTCTTCTGCCTCTGCCACTCCTGAGACAGCAAAACCAACTCCTTTTCCTCTTCCTCCTCCTCCTCCTCATCAGCCTATTCAATGTGAAGATGAAAAGCATAAAGACCTATATGTTGATCTACCTTGACTTAGTGAATAGTAAATATTTTTTCTTTTTCTTAATTTTGTTATAAATTTTCTTAATAATACTTTCTTTTCTCCAGCTTACTTTATTTCAAGAATACTGTATGTAATACGTACATAAAATATGTTAGTCAACCGTTTTATGTCATTGCTAAGGCTTCCAGTCAACAGTAGCTTATTAGTAATTAAGTTTTTGGCAAGTCAAAAGTTACACCTAAATTTTCAACTGCATGCAGAAGCAATACACCAAATACTCATACTGTTCAAGGATCAACTTTACCTAGAAATAAATTTAACCAAGAGGGTGAAAGATCTCCACAAAAAAAAAAAAAAACTAAACTAAAAAACTGATAAAAGAAATTGAAGAGGACACAAACAAATGGAAACACATCCTATGTTTATGAATTGAAAGAAATAATATCGGCCAGGCGCAGCATGTAATCCCAGCACTTTGGGAGGCTGAGGTGGGTGGAGCACCTGAGGTCAGGAGTTCGAGACCAGCCTGACCAACATGGAGAAACCCCATCTCTACTAAAAATACAAAATTAGCCGGGCATGGTGGCACATGCCTATAATCCCAGCTACTCAAGAGGCTGAGACAGGAGAATCGCTTGAACCTGGGAGGCGGGAGGTTGCGGTGAGCCGAGATTGCGTCATTGCACTCCAGCCTGAGCAACAAGAATGAAATTCTGTCTCAAAAAAATAAATAATTAAAAAGAAAGAAAAATAATATTGTAAAAATGAACATGCTACCAACAGTGATCTATAGATTCAATGTGATCTCTATCAAAATACCAGTAACATTCTTCACAAAAATAGAAAAAATAATCCTAAAATTGGTATGAAACCATAAAAAATCCTGAATAGTCAAAGCAATCCTGAGCAAAAAGAACAAACCTGGAGGTGTCATACCTTAAAATATACTACAAGGTCATAGTAAACAAAGTAGCATGTTACAGACATAAAAACAGACAAACTGAATAGAATAGAAAATCCATAAATAAACCAATCTATTTACAGCCACTGATTTTTGATAATGGCGCCAAGAACATTCACTGGGGAAGGGACAGTCTCTTCAATAAATGGTGCTGGATATCCTTATGCAGAAAATTGAAATTAGATCCCTATCACCATACATAAAAAAATCAACTCAAAATGGATTAAAGACTTAAACATAAGACCAAAAGCATTAAACTAGTGAAACAGAACATAGAGAAAATGCTTCAGACATTGGTGTGGAAAAAGATTTCATGAAGAAGACTTCAAAAGCATACCCAACAAAAGCTTGTGCACAGCAAAGGAAATAATCAACAGAGTAAAGAGACAATCTACAAAATGGGAGAAAATATTCTAAATGATTCATTTGACAAGGAATTAATATATGTAGTATACAAGGAACTCAACAACTACACAGCAAAAAAGCAAATAATCCAATTAAAAAAATGGTAAAATGAGTTGAAGACATCTCTCATAAGAATACATGAAAATAAACAGCAAGTATATGAAAAAATGCTCAACATCACTAATCATCAGGGAAATGCAAATCAAAACCACAAAGAGATATTATTCTCACCCTAATTGGAATGGCTATTATCAAAAAGACAAAAAATAACAAATGTTGGTGAGGATGTGTAGAAAGAGAACTCTTTTTTTTTTTTTTTGAGACGGAGTCTTGCCCTGTTGCCCAGGTTGGAGTGCAGTGGTGCGATCTTGGCTCACTGCAATCTGTCTCCTGGATTCACGCCATTCTCCTGCCTCAGCTTCCCAAGTAGCGGGGACTATAGGCGCCCGCCACCATGTCTGGCTAATTTCTGTATTTTTAGTAGAGACGGGGTTTCACGGTGTTAACCAGGATGGTCTTGATCTCCTGACCTCATGATCCACCCACCTCGTCCTCCCAAGGTGCTGGGATTACAGGCGTGAGCTACCACGCCCAGCCAGAAAGGGAACTCTTAAACACTGTTGATGGGATGTAAATTAGTACAGCCAATATGGAAAACATTACACATATTCCGCAAAAACCTAAAAGTAGACTACCACACGATCCAGAAATCACACTATGCTGTATACATCCAAAGGAAAGAAAATCAATATGTTGAAGTGATATCTGCACTCCCATGTTTATTACAACACTACTCTCAATGGCCAAGATATGGAATCAACCTAAGTGTTCATAAACAATTGAATGCATAAAGAAAATGTGGTATATATAAACAAAGGAATATTAGTCATAACAAAAAAAACAAAATTCTGCCAATAGCAGCAACAAAAATGACTTTGGAAGACATATGTTATATGAAATAAGCCAGGCACAGAGAAGGGGAGAACAGAATAGTGGTTAGTAGAGGCAAGGAAGGGTAGGGGGCATAGAGGATTGCCAATTGTTGGTTAACAGATAAAAAATTACAGCAAGAGAGGAAGAAGAAGTTCTAATGTTCTACAGCACTATACGGTGATTACAATTAAAAACCATGTGTTGTATATTTTCAAATAGCTACAGAAGTGGACTTTCTCAACACAAAGAAATTAAAAATGCTTTAGGTAACAGATATGCTAATAACCCTGATTTGATCATTACACATTGTATATATGTATTTAAATATCACCCCATACCTGATAAATGTGTGCAACTATTACGTATTAATTAAAAACAACAACAAATTAAATTAAAAGGAGAAGGGATTAGGACATAGAGCTAAATAGACATGTATATTCACAGAGAGATGATCTTGCAAACTCACAACAAGGAGGAAGTCATCTGCAACCCAACAATAGAGGCCTGAAAAGAAACCAAACCTGCTGATACTTTGATCTTAGACTTCTAGCCTCCACAACTGTGTTTCTGTTGTGTAAGCTACCCAGTCTGTGGTATTTTGTTATGGTAGCCCTACCAAACTAAGGAACCCATAGACTACATAAACACAGGACTGTTAAGACTATAAAATTTGCATTCCCAATTCAAATCAGAGATCTGAATTTTATATATTGATGAGAAAAATGGAATACTAGGAATTTCTGAGTTAAACTATTTCCTTTTTATTCTAGAAAACAAATGTTATTTAAAACATCCTAGAAACACTTTTCTTTTCAATTTACAGTTGCTATGATGGACATACTCCAAAATATCTCAATATTGATTATTTGAACACTGATAATATTTTTCTTTTATTAAAAGAGACTTCAGGGGTCTTAGATATGTATTTTATATATTTTCTGGAAAACAATGAAAATAATTTAGAATAATATTTGTAAAACAGGATTGCAAAAAAAGAAAATCCTGGATACTAATATTCTGTTTGATAACTGACGCCTTTCCAGAGACCTCATTCAAAGATCGTAATATCCGTTTTGGAATGAAGAGGTGAGAAAGTAGCTGCTTTATTTCAAAGTAATTTTCTATGAACCTCCATTCCAATGTAAGGAGACAGCTTAAAATTAACTCATCATGGAAATAGTGGAAAGTCTTCCTGAACAAGAGAGAGATGACAGCTGTGAAATTATGTTCTCTTATAAAGAGATAGTATAAAATTCACAAAACAATAATTTTTTCTAGAACAATAAATACCAAGTCTAAGCCAAATATTTAAAAAATTATTTTAAAACCAGTATATTCCACAGACCAAAATATATACTCAAAAACCTCAATTCTAGTAAATATACTATTTGTATGCAAGAACTGCTGTACTAGGTGGGACCACTTGGCCTTCCTCTGTTCACTATCAAACTTATTCCTCTGCCTTACTTCACTGTAATTCACCTAAATACATTTACCAATAAATTTGGTTTATTAAATATACTGAACACTTTTCAGTGTTTATTTAATCTGTCTAAACTATTTGGGACTAGTTGGTCATTTCCTCATTCCCACGATTATTTTTGTTTTGTTGAAATTATAAAAATAACATTTTATTGGGGAAATATATATTAACAAGATTTTTAAAAAATTCTTGACTGGAAAACATCTAGAAAATAAGAAATACTGTTTAAATATATTGCTGAAATTGCAAAAAAATTAAGAGAAATGTTCAAAGGCAAGAACAAATAAAGTCAAAAGCTAGAAACCAGAGTGATAGGCAAGCTTTGAAGACTGGACTTCCCTAAGGGTATTTACCTCATATACCTAAAGCTTTGGAGTCTATGATGTAAAAACAAGGATGAAAAATCAGGCCTTGAGTGGGCCTCCATTCCTCTTACAGAAAGCAACAACTTTGATGGGTTTACAAATTTGGTTAAAAGGAGATAGCACTAATTTCTATGTGGTTCTTCTCCTGAGAAGAGCCCAACCTTCTTCATACAAGTTTAGTGCACACATATAGTCTGGAAGCACTCCAAGATGAATGGCATAAGCAAAAGCAAGTCTTCTCTGAACAAATGTTTTCTTAATCCTGAAACCTCACAATTCCAAGAGTGAAAGACAATGTATATAACATACAATCAAAAATAACAAACACACAATGAACAAACCACACAGGCAGGATTCAACAGAAACACTGTAAAAGCTGACTTCTCCAACAGTAACCATACAAATAAGAAATAAAAACATTCCTTAGGGCTAGACGTGATGGCTCATGCCTGTAATCCCAGGCTGGGAGGCTAGGCCAGTATCTCTTTTCACATTTTTCTGCCTGCTTATATTTTAGCTGATTAGGTTGTCCCATAATTCTCTCCTGAGAACATCTCCTGAGATCATACATAATCTTCAAATAAAGACAAGAATAAGGTCATAAATATGCCTAACATAATACAACTATCCGTTGTACAACTGGAAACTCACCAATCCCCAACCCAAATACTATTACATACAGTTTACTACTTAAATGCTGATGTGAAGTCAATAAATCTTATGTCACATGATAAAGGAAAAAGGAAAGAAAATGAAGATTTTCCTTAGTACAAGTGTACACACGCACAGCCATGTTTTCAACAAAAGAAGTAGGAAATACTTGATAATTACAGTCCTCATTTCTATAGCTGATCACGTGGTCGTAGGTAGTATTGATGACTACCTTCTTATACTACCCATTCTGTACTCCCTTTGCCTTCAGCAAGCACCTCAGCAGGTCGTGGGTTTTTTCCTGGTGGAGTGACCCAAACCTTCATTCCTGAAGGGTCTAGGTCATTTGTAGTTCTGCATGGATTGGGCTGTTGTAGCTTCCCATTGACCTTAATCACAGGGCATGGTAATACTAAGAGACACCCTAATGGATCTCCTGTATTCCATGCATACTCTTCCTTACCTCCGTTGTGGAGTAGTAGACTAATTTCATCTTGATAGGCTGAGTCAATCACCCCACCCAACACTGTAACTCCCTTCTCAGCCTGTTGACTTACAGGCAGGAGGAGGCCAAAGTGTCCAGGTGGCAATCTTAATTTCCAGTTTAATAGAATAGGTGTTGTGTCTCCTGATGGCAGTGTTCCTCCCTCTGGAAGTAAGACCTCTAGGCCAGCAGAACGTAATGTCACAGGAACAGGAAGCAAACATTTTTCTAGTGGATCACTAGGGGTGATGGTGAGTGATGCCACTTTCATTTCCACCCCTTGATTACTGGACCTGTGAATCCCAGATATGAGAGAAACAGTACCATATACTAGACACTGATTCAGAGCATACACAGCCTTCTGGAGAACTTTGCCCCAGCCCTGCAGAGTATTGTCACCTAGTTGGCATTGTAATTGTGATTTCAAAAGGCCATTCAACAGTTCTACCAATCCAGCTGTTTCAGGATGATGGGGAACATGGTAAGAGCAGTGAGTTGCATAAGCATAAGCCCACTGCTGCACTTCTTTAGCTGTAAAGTGAGTGCCTTGGTCAGAGGCAAGGCTGTGTGGAATACCATGATGGTGGATAAGGCATTCCATGAGAACACAGATTGTAGTTTTGGCAGAAGCATTGTGTGCAGGATAGGCAGACCCATATCTGGAGTAAGTGTCTATTCCATTGAGGACAAACCTCTGCCCTTTCCATGATGGAGGGGGTCCAATATAATAAACATGCCACCAGGAAGCTGGCTGATCACCCGGAGGAATGGTGCCATATCAACGGCTCAGTGTTGGTCTCTGGTGCTGGCAAACTGGGCACTGAGCAGTGGCCATAACCAGGTCAGCCTTGGTGAGTGGATGTCCATGTTGCTGAGCTCATGCATGGCCTCCATCCCTGCCACCATGGCCCCTTTGTTCACGGGCCCACTGGGCAATGACAGGGGGCTGGGGAAAGAGGCTGAGTAGTGTCCACAGAACGGGTCATCCTATCCACTTGATTATTAAATTCCTCCTCTGCTGAGGTTCCCTGTTGGGGAGCACTCACACAGGATACAAATATCTTCACAGTTTTTGACCACTCAGAGAGATCCATCCACATACCTCTTCTCCAAATTTTTTTGTCGCCAGTTTTCCAATCATGCTTCTTTCAAGTACCTGACCATCCAGCCAAACCATTGGCTACAGCCCATGAATTGGTATGTAATCACACATCTGGCCATTTCTCCTTCCATGCAAAGTGCACAACCAGGTGCACTGCTCAAAGTTCTGCCCACTGGGAAAATTTCCGTTTACCAGTCTCCATCAGGGATGTCCTAGAAAGGGGCTGTAGTGCTGCAGTGGTCCACTTTCAGGTGGTGCCTGCATATTGTGCAGAACCGTCTGTGAATCATGCCCTAGTCTTCTCTTCCTCATAGGGAACTCCCCATGAGGCCATTGGGGCAGGCTAGGGGAGAGAGGGCAGGGTGGCAGGACTGGAGACTATGGGCATTTGAGCCACTTCCTCATGTAACTTACTTGTGCCTTCAGGACCTGCTCGAGCCCGATCACATATATACCACTTCCATTTGATGATGGAATGCAGCTGTCCATGACCCACTTTATGGCCAGATGGGTCAGAAAGCACCCAGTTCATGATAGGCAATTCAGGTTGCACGATGACTTGATGACCCATAGTCAAATGTTCAGTTTCCACTAAAGTCCAGTAAGAGGCCAAGAGCTGTCTCTCAAAAGGAGAGCAGTTATCTGCAGAAGATGGCACGGCCTTCCTCTAAAATCCTAGAGGTCTCCACTGTGAGTCACCTATGGGCGCCTGCCAAAGGCTCCAAAAAGCATCTCTATCTGCCACAGACACCTCAAGCACCACTGGATCTGATGGATCATATGGCTCAAATGGCAGATCAATTTGCACAGCCTTGTCCTGTTCTGGACCCCACTCAAAACCGGCAGCCTTTCAGGTCACCCGATAAATGGGCCAGAGTAACACATCCAAATGAGGAATGTGTTGCCTCCAAAATCCAAGTAGGTCCACTAGGCATTGTGCCTTTTTCTTGGTTATAAGAGGGGCCAAGTGCAGCAACTTAACCTTCCCCTTAGAAGGAATATCTCAACACACTGGCCCCACACCACTGGACCCCTAGAAATTTAGTGAGATAGAAGGTCCCTGAACTTTAGTTGGATTTATTTCCCATCCTCTGGCATGCAAATGTTTCACCAATAAGTCAAGTGTTTGCAAATTCTGGCTCATTGGATCCAATCGGCATAATGTTATCAATGTAATGGACCACTGTGATATCTCACAGAAGTGAAAAGCCATAAGGTCTCTCTGAATAAGATTATGACACAAAGCCAGAGAGTTGAAATACCCCTGAGGTAGGACAGTAAAGGTATATTGCTGGCCTTGCCTGCTGAAGGCAAATTGTTTCTGGTGGACCTTATGGACAGGAATGGAGAAAAAGGCATTTGTCAAGTCAATGGCTGCATACCAGGTACCAGGAGATGTGTTAATTTGCTCAAGCAATGAAACCACATCTGGTACAGCAGCTGCAATTGGAGTAACTACTTGGTTAAGCTTATGATAATCCACTGTCATTCTCCAAGATCCATCTGTCTTCTGCATAGGCTAAATGGGAGAATTGAATGGGGATGTGATGGGAATCACCACCCCTGCAACTTTCAAATCCTTAATGGTGGCACTAATCTCTGAAATCCCTCCAGGGATGCAATATTGTTTTTCATGTACTATTTTCTAGGTAGAGGCAGCTCTAATGGCTTCCATTTGGCCTTTCCCACCATAATAGCCCTCACCCTACCAGTCAGGGAGCCAATGTGGGGGTTCTGCCAGCTGCTGCGTATGTCTATGCCAATTATGCATTCTGGCAATGGGGAAATGACCACTGTGACCCACTGGACCCACTTTAAGTCAGATCTGAGCTAAAACTCCATTAAATTACCTGACCTTCTTAAGCCCCTACTTTAACTGGAGAATCACAATGATGTTTTGGTTCCCCTGGAATCAATTTCAGCTCAGAGCTAGTGTCCAGTAGTCCCTGAAATGTCTGATCATTTCCGTTTTCCCAATGCACAGTTACCCTAGTAAAAGGCCAGAGGTCTACTTGAAGGCTGAGGGAAAGATTCACTGCATAAATTGTTGGTAATGTAGAGTCTTTCCTCAAGAGGATCCAACCTTCCCTTCATTCAACAGGTTCTGGGTCTGTAAACTAGCTCAAGTCTGGAAATTGATTGAGGGGCCATGATTCTCTGTTTTATAATTCATATTAGTCTTTTGTCTATTTGACCTATAAGTTTTCTGCTTGTATAAACTAAGTAGGAATGCAGTAGGTTTTCTCTCGATTTCACTTCTAGGAACACCATGATTAATCAGGCGATGCCAGAGCTCTACAGGAGTCAGACTATTCTGATTGCTGCTTTGCCTCTGCTGTCCATTACGGTAGGTATGCCCACTTTGCCTTTGATGGTTGAGTGCCACCATTTGGCCCTTACCACCTTGGGATCCAATTATCCTCAATGTATTTAAATGTTGTAGTGAGTGACTGCGGTTCCCACTGTTAGATCTGACATACAGAGAAGAGCAATTACAGGGCTCTTGAAAGATGCAGGTGCTGCCCTCACAAATCTATTTCACAAGGCACTGGTCAAGTGGTATATCTTCTAGACCCTCCCAGCTGGTATGAGTAGGTCTAAAGTGACTAATCAACTCCACCATCCCAATCTCTCTAAGTCTTTGGATCCCTCCCTCTCCATTAAATCAAGGAAGATCAAGCATTTCCAGCTTACTCACAGTGGGCCATCTTTTAATCCATATTTCAGCTAACCAAGAAAATAAACTATTAGAATCCTTTTTAACTCCCCGAGCTGCAACATTAAAAGCAGAGTCTCTACTTAGTGGGCCCAAATTGATAAATTCAGCCTGATCCAAATCTATGTTCCTTCCATCATTATCCCACACCCTTAATATCCATTCCCTGTCTGTTTTCCAGATTTCTCTGTATATAAATTAGAAAACTCAAGCAGTTCTTTTCGAGTGTAGTGCACCTCCCACACTCTCGACTTCACCTCTACGGGCCTACCAGGACTTTAGTTACAGGTCTAGAAGCAAACAGGGATGTTGTGGGTGGCTCCTGAGGAAAAACAAACATTATCTTGCCTGGAAACTGCCTCAGTGGAGGCCATCAGGGTCGCCTCGGGGAGCTGAGGGTTTATCTCCTCAGACAAAGCTAGAAAGGCTGATGGCAGCATGGGTCAAGGAGGGGATGTTGCCACTACTGGGGATGGGGAAGCTGTTTCTTCTGGCAAAAAAAAGGTTCATCAGAGTTTACAAACTCAGTGTCCCCAGCTTAATTAGGGTCTTCCCACACATCATCCCCATTCCAAGTTGCAGGATCCCATTCTTTTCCAATCCATGCCTTTACTTTAACAGTAGACAACTGGCAAGGCTGTGCACACATCTTCCAGTGCACATCAGTCACTTGCATGATAAGAGCTTGTGTCTGTTCTCCACAATTTCAGCTCTTTCTCTGCAGGAGATAAGATTCTCACTCAGGGCAATCTTAGCAGATTTGAGGTTCAGTATCTGCTTCTGAAGCTGGGAGACAGAATCCTTGACTTCATCATTTTCTTTCATCACTTTGTCCACTGAATTTGGTTCTCCACATATGGTCAAAGGTATTATATACAGAGTCACTAAACTCCTTGCCCCTCATGAGCGATGAATCAGGAGTGACAAATGTCTTTATTTTGCACAACTCTCTAAATAGTTCATGTCAAGTGCCCTGTTCATAAAGCAAGGATGTCACTTCCCAAAAAAAAGTGAGCAACTGTACTTGCTACCAGCTCTCAAGCAGACATTTTGATTAGAGAGAGGGACAAGCCATGAGAAAAAAAGAACTCAGTAGTTCTCCCTAAGAAGACTGACTTGATTTGGAAGAGAGCATGTGGGAGTTGAAGTCTAACACTGTTGTATGAAACAATGCACACTCTAATAGTACACAATTAAGAGGGGGCTAGGAGCTCCAGAACAGTAACATACTGAACCTTAGGTGACCTAGAAATTGGACAGAAACAACCAGGAAAAAGATGGTTAAGAACAGATCTCCTAAGTCAAAAGAGGACTCATAGATCAATATCAAAAACAATTTCTGCAGATAGACTTACATTTAATTGTCTCAGACTGTGGACCAATTGACATCCCTTGGCATTGCTGAGAATAATAGAGCAATCAGGCAACAACCAATAACTAGTGAGTGCAATCCCAATAAAGGACGACCAAGTATATGTTTAGCAGATTAGGGAAAGAGACAATCAAAGTAAGCTTGATAAAACCACTGTTATCCCAAGGTGACTATGCATATACCTCTAAGGAACAATAGAGGCTACATACACATTTCTGGGGAAATAGATTCACTGAAATAGCACAGCTGTCACTAAAGAAATATAAAAAAACACTAACTACTACTGCTGAAGGGCAGGGGAGAGAATCTGTATCCAAAACTGTTAAAATTGTAACAACTGTTACAGTCCTAGTTTCAAAAAAAAATTTTGAGACACGCAAAGAAACAGGAAAGTGGGAGAACCATAAATAAGAAAATGAACAAGCAACAGAAATTGCCTCTGAAAGGTCCCATAAGTCATTCCTTCCCTCAAGGTATAGGGTAGTACCCACAGTCAGAAAAGTGGGGGAAGATTAATGCCCTGCCTTGGGGCAGGTGAAAGGAAGCTGGGAGAGAGATTCTGTTTCCTATGGCCTAACACACTCAACATTATAACAAAAGACAGTAACTAGGGCTAGGGTAGTTATGAACCAGGAATCATAGACAAAAACCAATATATATCATGACCACAGTATCTGTTAGTGGAATTGCTTGGCATATGGTAACTTCATGTTTAACATGTTGAGAAAGTGCTAATGTTTTCCAAAGAAACTGATCCTTTCTTTTCTAGTGTTTTTTTCCTCCTATGATAAGTTCAATTAATTATCAGGAGAAGCTCAGGGAATTCAGGGAAACACTTACTTACATTTACCAGTTTATTATAAAGAATATTACACATCAGGCAAGGTGTGGCAAAAGGATATGGAGCTTCCATGCCTCCCTGGGTGCCACTCCCCAGGAACCTTTACCTGTTTAGCTGTCTGAAGGAATGTTCCTTGAACCCAGTCCTCTTAGGTTTTTACGGAAGCTTCATAAAAGTAGAGAACTTAAAGAGGGGTCTGTGGGAACTCCAACTTGAAGGTAATCTGTCAGAAGTCCAGAGGCTCAGACTTGTGACTGGTGTGTGGGGGCAGTCTTGGGGACTGAACCCCCAACCTGTGGGATCCGACACTATCTCCAAATAGATAATGTCATAATTGAATTAGAGGATACCCAGTTGGTGGTGTCCACTGCTTGGTATGTGGGGGAAAACCCTACCACACAATTGGCCACGGAAGTCTTCTGTATTCATGATGGTTGGGGTGGCATGAGAGCAGACGAAAAACATGGTCTGAAGAGTTTTTTCCAACATATAGGTATATACACACAATAAAACATACTTCTGCATTAAAAACAGGGACACAAATGTTCATAGCATCATTAGTCATAATAGCCACAAAGTAAAAAAAAAAAAAAAAAAAAAAAAAAATCCATCAACTGATGAATAAAAAAAATGTATTATATCCATACAATGGAATACTATTCAGCAATAAAAATAAATGAAGCACTCCTATGTGCTACAACATGGATGGCTCTTGAAATTATTATGCTAGTGAAAGAAGCCAGTCCCCAGGTACCACATTTCTGTGATTTATACAAAATGTCCAAAATAAGTGAATATACAGAGATAGAGAGTAAATTAACGGCTGCCTATGGGAAGGAGGTTGGGGAAAAATGGGAAGTGACTACTAATAGTTTAGAGTTTCCTTTTAGAAAGATGAAAATATTTTAAAATTGATAGTGGTGATGGTTGCACAACTCTTTGAATATACTAAAAACCACCTAAGTGTAAACTCTAAATGGAAAGAAAGGTAGTGTAGCTGACCAGGCTCTCCATACATGAAAAAAAAAGTGAATTCACAAATAATTAGAAGCAGTACAATAAACATAATTTCAGCAAAAGTCTCCATCCACTCAGTGACAGCCAGGTCATACCCAAAACACTGTTCAGCTCTTGCTATCGTATTTTAAGAACTGATGAATTACAACTTATTTTGGGAAGCTTTCTTGAATCCAATTATCTTTACCGAGTCATTGATCTGAATAAATCACGGAAATAACTAAATTTAAGGTATAAATAATGTATATAAGAAATTATTTAACCATTTTGAGATGTAATATACTTTACCAGAATGTACAGCTGATTGTTGGATTATATCTTATTATAAATATCTACCACTTTTACAAGCTATTGTTCTTCACAGAGCTATCCTGGAAGCAAAAACAGTATTCGGTATTCCATTTTACTCACCTAGAACTCAAATTACAGCAGGGACAATGCCTACATTATTCACCACTATTTTACAGGCCCTACCATATTAAGTGACACACAGTAAGTACTCAATAAATATTCCCTGACTTTTTAAAGCACTCCTAAATTCATGACTTAGTGACAGAAGAGAAAAAAGAAAACTTTTAAATTAGATATTTTAAAATTGTGTTTCATCCATTTGTGCCAAAAAAAAGTTGACTTAATAATGTTACTTCCAGTCTAACTGGACTATAAAAATGTGCATTCCATCCCAGATGAATAAGTGAAACTCTCACCATAATACAAAGGTTAATTCATACCACACTCTGCAATATATTTTCTCAAGTTAATCCATAAAAAATGGAAAGATAAAACTTTAAAGAAAGTAAAGAAAAATACCATATTCAAAACCTACTTTTAAAATTACCGTCATGAACCATATAAAGTTTTGAACAACGACAGGCTGCATTTATAACAGTGGTCTCATAGGATTATAATGGAGCTGAAAAACGCCTATCGTCTAGTGACACCACAGCTGTCCTAACACTGTGCACACTTTATTTTTTATAAATCTATTGTAAGCCAAGTGTACAGTGTTTAATGTCTACAATAGTGTACAGTAATATCCTGGGCCTTCACATTCACTGACCACTCACTCACTGCTCACCCAGAGCAATTTACTGTTCTATAAGCTCCATTCATAATAAGTGCCCTATAAAGGTGTACCATTTTTTATTTTTTATACTGTATCTTTTCTATATTTAGATATACGAATACTTACCATTGTGTTACAACTACCATATTTAGTATAGTAACATGCTACACAGATTTGTAGCCTAAGAGCAATACAGAGTTTAAAATTAAAAAAATACTACCCTTTGAGAGATTATAAAGAACTAAATTATCTCTATTCAACTGGGAAAATTTCCATATTAGATTACTGGGCAGCAGCTTCAAGGGGACCAGCCCCTGCTGTAACCTAGACAGTACACTAAACGATAATTATTAATATTTTTTTCTGTGTGAGATAAATTAAATGTGAATTAAGTTTAGAAGGGAGCCTGATTTTTGAATTTAAGGCAATCCATGAGGAAAGACTGGTTGAGCTGACTGAGCTTGGATTTTTCCCAAGGATCTCCCAAGTCCTCCTCGTATGTGTTTTCTAAGCACACATCATAGCTTTTCACAGTATAATATAATTGTCTATGTACTGTCTGTATTTCTCAATAGATTATAACCACCACAAGGACAGAGACTGTGTTCATGTTTACTGTTCTATCACTACCACTTACCACAGCGTTTAAGCCCATCAAAAATATTCCTTAACTAGATGGAGGAATGAACATATGGATAAATAATTTCATGACTAAACGAAAGAATGGGTAATGGAGAGAGTAAGGGAGTAAGAGACTCTATGTATAGGGAATATATATTGGCAAAATCTGCCTTTTCCCTATTCTTCAAGCAATTTTGTTCTACTATTGAGCACTTTGTTGGTGCTCAATACAAAAAGGTATTCCTTGGCAACCTAAAGGCTGCATTTAAATTTGATCAACACTAATTCCCTCTGCCTGCTTAAGTATAATATCTTTGTAAGTGCATATGAAATAACGAGAGTCCTAACTCCAGTAGTAAAAGAAAATGATAGTCTCATTCATCCCTATTTTTAAAAAATCTATTAACACTTGCTCCTCAGAACATGCAAAACAGATACAGCCAAGACAGGATTTCATTCTTTCCTAATTAAATCAAGTAGGATCCCTGAAAGCATTTTCAATGTATTTTCTGAAGAGCTGACATTGAGAATAACCTTCATAAGCATAATTTTGGTAGAGTTAAAATATTTTGGCCAGGCATGCTGTGTCTCACGCCTGTAATCCCAACACTTTGAGAGGCTGAGACGGGAGGATCATTTGAGGTCAGGAGTTCAAGACCAGCCTGGGCAAAAAAGTGAGACCCCATCTTTACCTAGATGTAGATACAGATACATATTTGAGTAGTACAGGCCGAAATTATCTTGTTTCTTAAAAGGCAATACAGTTACATGTTGCTTAACAACAGTGATACATTCTGAAAAATGCATCCTTAGGCAATTTTCTCATTGTGCAAACATCATAGAGTATACTCATGCAAACCTAGGTGTTATAGCCACTATACATCTTTGGAAGCTCACTGGAGAAGCATACTTATGCAGACTTTTCATTAGCAAACTTCTTTGCCTGCCTGTTTGATTTCTTCCCAAACCACAGTCAATAATCTTCCAATGAAAATTCCATACAGGAGTTCACATCCAGAACTCAACTGCCATTATTCTATTGAGGTTTTTCATTTGCAGCTATTAAATCTCACTTTCAGTCTCACAGTCTCTTTAGTCTCATTCTTCAGATTATCAACAAGAATCAAAACTAAAGGAAACCAAAAAGTTTATTCCTCCTCCTATATACAAAAATTAATAAAATATTTTAAGTATATCATGAGAGAACAATTAATAAAAAATCATACTTATTGGCAATACAGAAAAAATGTTTTCAAACATTTTAATGCCAGTGCCTAGGAGACCAGTACTTAGATATATTCAGCATATTTTTGATAAAATTAACAACAAAAATTAAAATCAATGTGGTAACAAAAACAATGAAATCAAAACTAAGACTGGGGTGGAAACAGCACAATGCCTGGTTGTCAGGTGGCCCATTACTATGTGGTTTTATAACTTTGGATAAATCACAACTTAGTGGAGCTTTAATTTTTTACAACTCTAAATTGGAAAGAGTTAAATCAACTGAAATGACTCCTGTATAGAAAAGAAAATTTCAAAAGTGGTGTGGCAGAAAGACCCTAAGGTGACCCTCAATGATTCCACCTCCTCTTATTCACACTTTTGTGTAATTCCAGCCCCTGAGTATGGATAAAATGTATGCCTTGCGTCTAACCAACAGAATATCCAAAGGTGATGGTATGCATTCCCATGGTTAAGTAACATTATGTAGCAAAGGTGATAGGAGCTGTGGATAGTAACTAGCCAAAGGGCAGTGTTGTAGTGATAACGGCATTAATTCACTCATCAGGGCAGAGCTGTCATGATCCAATTACCTCTTAAAGGTTACATCTCTTAACACTGTTGCACTGGGGATTAAGTTTCCAATGCATGAACTTTGGGGAACACATCCAAAATAGAGTAGGAGGCAAAAGGTCCTCAGAGTCAAACAACCACAAAGATAGGAATTTTGTCAACAATATTAATAAGTTTAGATATAATTCTTCCCCAGACAAGTCTACAGATGAAAATGCAACCCAACCAAAACCTTGATTCCATTCTTGGGAGATACTGAGAAGAGCATCCAGTTCAGTTTTGCCCCAAATCCTGACTCATGGAAACTCTGAGATAATAAATGTGTGTTGTTTTCAGCCACTAAGTTTATAATAATTTGTTACACAGCAATATAAAATACAAGTAGACAATGCAATCATAGATATCAAAACTTTGTTTTATACATTCATATTAACCTCCCACACTCTCGTTCACTTCCAACTAAAGTGGGTTTCAAGCAGCATGACATATTCATGGAGTACATTCTTTCTCATAATGAGCTTTTCTTTCTACCCCCTGCTCCTTATTTCTTTCCTTCCTTTCTTCCTCACACTTTCTTTTCTTCTATTTATTTTTTTTAACAAAAGCTTCATTTTAAGGACTTCATCCTCTTGGAACACTTCAATAGTGCTCTCATTAAACTTTGGTATATCTCTAAAATAATACTCCTCAGTTAAGATATAATGAAATGAGGAGAATGTTAGACTTCTTTTTCCTTTTTAGTTTATAGTGGCGAAGTTCCTCTTTTAAAATAGAAAGTATAGAGAAACAGAAATAACCTGTTGTTATTCCATCTGCTGTCTAGCAAGTTGTAATTAAAGTAATAAATTCATCTGTGTTACTTCATATGTGTGTATTATTATATAGTCAACAATATCAGCAAATAGCAAACTATTATCAATTAACTGACATATCTAGTCCTTTAAAATTATTACAGATAATATTACCAACATCTATCTGACATACCATGTAAAGGCAAACGTGGTAAAAATTCTTGTCAAAGCATAAGATCTTCCTTAAATTAACAACAAAGAATCAATACAGTGGACATTTCTTAATTTCTATCACTCTTTCTTTTGAGGATCACCTTCTCCCCCAGTTACTTACAGTATTCCAGCATTTTGACAACAGGCATATCTGTTCCATGACTAGTCAACCAAAATAGCCTATGTTGCGGCCAGAGTGATTGGCTGAGGTGTGGGCACATGAAAAGATTAATGAAATTATTACTTCTCCATGGTAAGGAAGGAAATTACAGTAAGTTAGCAGCCATATTCCTGGTTTAATGAAGAAAGCCTGACTACCATAAATGAGACTAAGACCAAAAAGATAAGAATAAGTGATGGTACAGGATGAGAAAAACAGGCCCACTTGTACAAAACTCTTAATTCTATTCCTTGAAGTTCCCACAACTGACCTAAATCTGAAGTTTTTTTCCTTATTCTGTGAGAAATATTCCTAAATTTCATAAGCCAATCACTACTGATTTGCTTTTTAAGCTAGTTTGAATTAGGTTTCTGTACCCTGAAAATGAAAGAATCAACTAAAATGATATATTATTTCATTAAAAAAATTTTAAATACTAGACTGGTTATCTATATGCTTTAAGCAGAAAACCTGGATATTATCTGTCTTTAATCATAAGTTTGCTGATTATAGGAACTATGTCTGTTAAACCTGATTGCTAAAGAACATAAGAATCTACTAATGCTTTTAAATAAAGTATAAAATGAACAAACTCATTAAATGTTAAACATATATCCCCAAGAATAGAGGAAAATGAAGAAATGTCCTCTTAAAAGCAAAGTATATCTTTGGATTTACAGTCCTGATATAGAACAGTACCATAACACCATAGTACCAGCCTAGACTAAACTGTATTGTCCCAACATACACCTCATAGACCAATAAATACATAACCTAGGTAGCACCAAAAAAAAAGCTGATTAAATGTAATAAAAAACTTACAGTTAGAGCTATTATTATTACAAACAAGACAGTTTTGGTAGCTGTCTTAGATTTGGAAGAACTATTGGTAGCAGAGCAAAATGAAAAATCAGTAATGACCTGCCATTAAAAAATGCATTTTTATATCCAATGAAATTTATCTACAGGGAAACAAAGAATAACAACATAAAAACTCTCCTATTTTGTTTAACAAAGGTTAAAATTCTCAAAGACACCTTAATATGAAAACTTTATAAATAGTCCATAAAAACCAATAACTAAATTCATCTATCTGAAAATGCAATATGAAAATGCACATCCCTACAGAAAATAACCTCTTCAGAAACCACTGTTTATCCTCTGCTGACTGGCATATTAAAGAAACTCAATTCACCATAGCAACCTATCTTAACACCAGAAGATAAATATATGCTAAATTTAGAGATGACTGCTTTCCAGACAGCAATCCTGACTTTCCTTCATATTTAATGGCATGATCCAAGGGCCCAAAATATCATTTAATCAGACTGCAGTGTGAAGATAAGTGCACTCAAAGAGATGAGCCTGTGTTTCAGGACCAACAAAATATTAAAGATTCTATTACAGATGGTAAAATAAGTAAAGAAGTACATAAAGGTAAATAAAATTTTTGTGTCTACAAAATTTACAATTAGATACAACGACTGTGTCCAATTTTATCTTTGTTCTTAAATATAAAATGCCATAATTAAGTATAAATGATGTATAGTAACAAAATAACGTTTCAACTAGAAGGTGGTGGTGGTTTTTAAATCAGTGAGCTATATTTTCAAGCTGATAACTTCCAGTGAAAAAAAATTTCTTTTTCCGAAAAGCAATCCTTTACAATGAGGTATAATAAGAGTAACAGAAATACAAGTCAAACAATACAAACAGGAAAGATGGACTAATTAAAATTCTATGGTTACAAAATTACAATGGACTTATTTGCGCTTTATAGTCTTTGTAATCACAGTGAAGATAATTTCTAGTTTACGTAAACACAGTTACTATAAGTAACACAGTTTTATACAATTTACTGCACAATATACATTATCAAAACAGTCAAATATATAAAACACCTTTTTTTCTTTACTCTCTTGATTACTTGCATGAAAGTCTTTTTTTTTTTTGGAGATGGAGTTTCAGTCTTGTTGCCCAGGATGGAATGCAGTGGTGTGATCTCGGCTCACTGCAACCTCTGCCTCTCAGATTCACGCAATTCTCCTGCCTCAGCCTCCCAAGTAGCTGGGATTACAGGCATCCACCACCATGCCTAGTTAATTTTTTGTAGTTTCAGTAGAGACAGAGTTTCACCATGTTAGCCTCACTGGTCTCAAACTCCTAACCTTAGGTGATCCACCCACCTTGGCTTCCCAAAGTGCTGGGATTACAGGCATGAGTCACCATGCCTGGCAATGTAAGTCATTATTAAAGACAAGATGTGAAGAAGCAAGTAAAGTTCATTTAAAAACATCAAGAATATATCACTTCATGCCCATTAGGATAACTACAATTTAAAAAAATAAGTGTTGGTGAGGACGTTGAGAAATTAGAAGCCTGATAGACATTGCCAGTGGAGCTGTATAATGGTGCAGCTGCTACAGAAAATAATATGGTGGTCCTTGCAAAAAAAAAAAAAAAAATGAATATAGAATTACCATATGATCCAGTAATTCTACTTCTGGGTATATATCCAAAAGAATTGAAATCAGGATCCAAAAAGATATTTGTACACTCACGTTCATAAGAACACTGCTCACAGCAATAAAAAGGGGAAAGCAACCCAAGTGTTCACTGATGGATGAATGGATAAACGAAATTTCGTATATACCTACAATGGAAAATGTGTCCTATTTGACTCTAAAGAAATATCCTTACAGTCAAATAATATCCTGCATTCTGAATGATAACATTCAGAGATGGCCAATTCTTCCATGAAGAATTCATTAAAAAAAATTCTTCCTCTAGCCATCTTACACAGCACACATCTAAAATGGTCCTAAATTTGTAAGAGCCTTTGCAAATTAAATAAAGTGAGACACATTCCACATGTACACAATCAGCATCATCATCATAAATAGTACAAACAGATTTCTCTAGTTGTCATTCTTATGCTTTCTTTTTCTTTTGATTTCTAACTTTTTTCTTTTTTGTGATTCCTAACTTTTAATAATATTTATAAATGAGTCTGAGTTCAAATAATTATGCTAGCTTATAAATAAGCAATAAGAAATCTAAAGCATAAATATGGTAATATGTTGTATTTCTTATCTGCAGCACATAGTACATGGAGATTTGAAAGTATGTTTAAGAATTACCTCTATAGAGAATACAACTGAATACAATCCAAACTAATGTACTTTATATAGAGTACCTCTTTTGCACATAATACTATCTCTCCAGAAGAAACACAAATGATTTAATAACTTCCATAGTACGTATTTCTCCACTTGAAAAATAATCTCACACTAAGAATAACTTCTTATATGCATGAAAATTATGTAGCATATTAGATAAGTTTCTAATATAGAGATAACATCAAGTCACACTTGATAACACTTTCAATGCGCTACTGAGACCACAACTATAGCAAGAGTTCTTATAACACAACTCAAATTGATAAATGATACATATAGCAGAGGAAATCAACATCAAAATATTTATAACCATAAATAGAAGATGAGCTACTAAAACAGTCACATTGTTACACTGTTTATTTCAAAATTAAGCATGCATGAAAATTACTAATTCAAACAAACCCTTAGGCACATTGATCAGCAAAAAGTCAATGTCAAGTTCCTTTGCTTGCTCTTACACTCTACACCTACAGGACTGTAATAGAAACAAGTATTCTTAGAGTAACCACCCAAATAAAAGAGTTTGTCAGGTATTCCCTTAACCTCAATCTTGCCACAAGTCACATTCTGCTCCTATGATTACAACAGTTGAAAAGTTAGTAGCTAGACCAGAAAGTCTTGCTTAGAGATTCATAACTTTCTCATATTTTTTTCTCCCATGGCATCTCTCTGTCATGTTCACACAATAGCTCACTTGGTTCATTCAAGCCCAGTAACAAGTTTTACTACAATGGCAGTAAAATCTTGGAGTTTGTACCATACAGTTTAAGTAAATTACAGAGTATCTATCATTGTTCCATTAGCCTGACACAGATTTAGAGTATGAATTAGTCAGTTTAGGTTCTGCACTTTCAATCTCTGACACAGTAAGCCCCTCATCTAGCTCTGACTACTCTTGGTTTAAACACTGTTTTATATCATATATTCTTAATAAAACTCATTAGAGTTTTATTTCTGTACTTTGTCTACAGAAATTCTGTATCAGCTCATTTATCTAATTAAGATATATAATACACTTCTCTGAGTATCAATATTGACTAGATAAGCCTGGGTTTTCCTTAGCCTAATTTTTCTTGCTCTATTATTCTGTCTTCCTCTCTAACAGTATTGGGGCTAAAATTCTTAATTCTTATTTACCATCAACTCCTTTCAGTATCAGCAGCTCAAGTGGGTGAATCATAATACGAATCTACCAGGCACATTAACATACAAAGCATTCACTCAACACACATCTTATTCTAATAATTTTTATATGGAACATGTATTAAAATGACATGTATACAATTTTAATAACCATCAGACTAGTCTGGAGTAGTTATCAAATGACAATAATTTTTTGAGGAGGAGTTTTTTTTTTTTTTTTTTTTTGAGACGGAGTCTCGCTCTGTCACCCAGGCTGGAGTGCTGCTGGGCGATCTCAGCTCACTGCAAACTCCGTCTCCTAGGTTCATGCCATTCTCCCGCCTCAGCCTCCAAAGTAGCTGGGACTACAGGCACCTGCTACCACACCTGGCTAATTTTTTTTGTATTTTTAGTGGAGACGGGGTTTCACTGTGTTAGCCAGGATGGTCTCGATCTCCTGACCTCATGATCCGCCCACCTTGGCCTCCCAAAGTGCTGGGATTACAGGCGTGAGCCACCGCGCCCGGTCAAAGAGGAGATTTTTGTAAAAACAAAACAAAAGTATTTCTGATATACTTCCTATTCAATGTTGCAACATAAACAATTCAACTCCATGTAGGACCATCTAGTATACCTGAATCAATGAAATGTAGTGAACATTTATGTCAAGAGTCTGAGACAGAAAAGAGACACTTAGCTTTAAAAAAAAAAATCCTCACCTACAATGTACATACTAAATGAATACTGCAATCAGACAGGAACTCAGAATAAAATATTTCCCATCATAACAACACATGAATATGAGTATATACATATATATATATATATTTCCACATTAGGCATTTTTTTCTCTAGAAGATTTTACCTAATGAGGAATATATCTTTAAAATACGAATTCAAGTCATCAATAGTATATCCTGACAGTTCTTAATAAAGAAAAAATTCCTTAGAAAGTCAAGCAGGCAGGAGCAAAAACAAACTCTTTCTCCATGAATGTTGACATTCTTATAATACTAGACTAATCCAAGAGGATAATGGCGGGTTAAGAGAGTGATGCTATATTAAGATATTTCTGGCTGTTTTAATAAAGGTACACTGAGAATTATTTTGTCCTTCCAATGAAGTGGTCTGAGATGAATTTTTTTTTAAGAATACTAAAATTAAATATAGAATTTAGTGGTAGGTTGAATGATGAATGTTACTCTACATTCCAGGAAGAAGCAACAAGTTTTCTCAAAACAAGACAATTGATTATTATAATCCATTATTCAAGTGTAATTCTTCAAATCTTTTGTATAATTGGAGTTCATACGAGCAAATTTTTTTCATCATATTGCTGCATTAAACAGATATACAGTCTTATTTTACTAAAATATATCTTACAAATAATACAATAATAATTTTTTTTTTTTTGAGATGGAGCCTCGCTCTGTCGCCCAGGCTGGAGTGCAGTGGCGCAATCTCGGCTCACTGCAACCTCTGCCTACCGGGTTCAAGAGATTCTCCTGCCTCAGCCTCCCAAGTAGCTGGGACAACAGGCGCACACCACCACGCCCAGCTAATTTTTGTATTTTTTGTAGAGACGAGGTTTCACCATGTTGGCCAGGATGGTCTCAATCTCCTGACCTCGTGATCCACCTACCTCGGCCTCCTAAAGTTCTGGGATTACAGGCATGAGGCACTGCGCCCAGCCAATAATTTATTTTATTCATTCAAATAAGCAAAGTCTTTTGAGGAAACTGTAAAGTTTCCACCCATATCCATAAGGAAAGTAGAACTCTTAATAATGCAATTAAATGTTATTCACTAGGTATATTTACATCCAAACGGAATCATTACATTGTTGGTTAAATTTTCACAGGACTCAAAGGACAGCTGTCTATCTTCATAGAGATAAAAATCAAGGAGGAGGAATATTCGCAATCCTTTTGAGTTAGAAAAAGAAAGATCGAGAAAAGAAAAAAATGGAGAGAGCTAGACTTGGAAATGCATCTGAACTCATGACATTATATATGAACTTTGATATTCAATACATTTTCAGCACTCTCATAATATTTTTTAACATGAGTAGTCAATCATTAAAGAATCAATAATCTTCAAGATATTCTTGTGTTTATTCCTCACAAAATTCTCAATGACTTATTAGTGAATCCTGTGGGAGGGTAGATTACATGTGATCTGGGAGATGGATTTCCTATTAGGACACATTTAATTGTATGCATTATATGTGTCATTAAAGAAGGCACCTGGCAGCATTCAATTTTCTTTACTCTGCTTCACAGGCTTAACTAGTTTTAATAATTTTTTTAATAAACAGTGATATTATTGGGAAGGTGTGTTCATAGATAGTATGCATATTTATCAGTAAATATAAAACTGTAAAAAAATTCATGAAATAGAAAGTGATATTACTGTAGAATATATGTATTAGAAAGATATGCTAATAAAGAATGGGACTGACTGATGAGCAAAAAATTAAAAACTGAAATCTATAAAACTCCTCAAATTCCTGTGCCATATGTAAAACATTAGAAATACATCTAACATATTCAAATGTATATTGTTATTACAAATAACTACTTTATATTTCTAATTATAATTACAAATAATTGCTATAAATAATATATTCAAAAAACTTCAAATTGTTGTAAACAAATTCAATCTGTCTTTCCCAAGCAAATCAACTACTAATCATCTTCCTTGGCTAGTAGCTACTGCCACATTGGCTAGATATTATCGGCCATCAGCATTCTTCCTTGAAAATCGATCATTAATCATGACATCATTCCTTCTAAAATCTATTCTATTTCTAAAAAGAAACTTTTCTGTCAGACTTCAATACATGCAAAACACAGTATTAGAAAAGAAAAAATTGTTGTACCTTAAATAAGTTTTCAGATAAAACTCTTTTGAGAGAAGGAACACTAATAATTTATACTTAATACTGAAAGCAAAATACTCACAAAGAAGGATCTTGTACGAGATCTTTGAGATTTATCCCACTGCGATCTTCTGCAAGATTCCTGAAGCAACTATCACTCACTAAATAAGAATGGGGAAAAGAAAAAAAAATTAATTTTTGTTTACATTTCATTTAAGCTGTTGCTGACCAAAAGACATTTTGAAATGAAAAATGGCTTTTTTAAAAAATTTTTTCACCAAATATTAATATTGGTTTATTTATAGGCCTGGTGAATTTAGCAACAAATGTTAACATTCTAAACCAGCCAACATTTCAATAACAATCCACTACTTTAAGCACACCAACTCTATATAAATACATTATATAAAATAATAAACATATCGGTCTAAATTTTGTTCTTACTGTTACAAGATTAATTTACTAGTACACAGTAGCAAGTCATTGCCCCACAACAACTAGGAAAAAAAGAGACAAACTACAAAATCATATTTTTAAAAATATTGGTGAGCAATGGAAATAAAAAGGATAAACTAAATTTGCAGGATGACTGATGATTAATATCTCTTAAGTCAGTTAATCCTGCTGATTATTTTAATTTCTGGAAGGATTTGCCATTTAGACACAGGCTAGATAAGAAAGAAGGACACTACTAGGGAAAAGAAAAACCAGCACAAATTTGTAAGCTGGCATGAAAAACTGGAATCTGATGAAGCCCAAAATTACAGACAGTTTTCTCCCTGAAAAATTTGCTGAGTGCCAGAATTACCTAAGAAGATTTGGGGCAGCAGTTGGCAGAATAGGCCATGGGGCAAATAATAATCCCTGTAATGTTGTGGTGATTAGAAGTCAAAGTCACACTAGAACAGATGGAGCCTACCACTGTGAGGATAAAATTTTAATAGGTCTTCCCACAAGATATTTGCTCTCAACCAAAAGCATCCCCTTAGTGGGTGGGGAGCAGGAGGAAATGAGTAAAGTGAGCAGGACCAGAAAGGTAGAGTAAAATCTCCAACAATTTTACAGTATATAAATACAAAGTCACCAGACAGAATAGTCTGCAACACAACAGCTCTTGTCATTAGGACATTTAAAATCAAAGGCATTCTAAGTGTATCAAAAGCTGCCACCCAAACTTGATGCAGTAAGATTCATAATTGAGTTGAGGTGATTAGCACTTGATCTTATCTTTCTAATACAGAATTGAAGAAAAATAATATTTAGTTCAATTTCTGCTGCTCTATTTTAATCAATATTTGGTATACGATAAAAATTACAAGGTATGGAAAGGGGCACAAATGTGACTAACAATCAAGGGAAAAGAGAATAAATATAAGCAGACCCACAGATGATATAAAGTTAGAAGACAAGGACTTTAAGAAAGATCTTCAAAGTAGATGAAAAAAGGAAAACTTCAACCAAAAATGAAAATCTATTTTAAAAATTAAATAATGATTTTATATCTGAAAAACACTATCTGCAATAAAGCAGTTGGTGGGTGGGTTTTACAACTGACTGAATACAGCAAAGTACAGATTAGTGAATTTGAATATAGGTCAGCAGAAAATATCCACACTGAAGCAGAGCATGAAAAAAATGAAATGAACAGAGCATAAGAGATATGTGGGAATTAAACACTTTAACACAAATACAATTCCAGTTAGAATACAGTAGACAGAAAGTAAGGAGAAACAATACTTTTAGAAAAAGTTAAAAATTGCTGAGACTAGCCTAAAACTGATACAATATATTAACATTCTGACTTGGGAAGTATGGCAAACACCACACTGGCAAAGGTGAAAAAAACCACAATCAACACTGAAAATGCTGAAAATCAAAGATAACAAGAACACTTTAATAACAGTCAGAGGGAGAAAAAGACATATCACTTTCAAAAGAAAAACAAAAAAACCTAAAGATGAGTTTTTAACACAAACTATCAAATCCAGAAGACAATGGGACAATATGTTTAAAATACTTGAGAAAAATTATGAATCCAAGTTGCACCTTGATAAAATATCCATCTAAAAATGAAGGCACCCATGTGTGCCACTTGTGAACTCAAAGATTGGCTCAACCAAGGCCTGCTACAACTATAGTCGGTGCGCAAACAGGGAGTCTGAGGGCCTGAGGGCTGGCCCACCCAGTGCGTACCACAAATGATGACCTCATGAACTCCAGTGGTAAGGCCACCATGTGCCTCCAATAACCACCCAGGAGCCCAAGAACCAACCCATTGCTAACACTGCCAGCAACTGTGCACAACCCTTACGAGCCAAAGAACAACCCAACAAATATCCCTGTCCCCAGACAAGTCTTGTCGCTGACTCCATGAACAACCTCACCTGAACCCTCTTGGGAAACTGCAGACACTGCTAACATTATTTACAGCCAAAGTAATCATACAGAGACTACACTAATGCAACCACCTGAACCAAAGCCAAAACACTCTACCCAAATGACACTATAGATATGACTACAGAAAAAAGTTTGCCTAAAAAAGCGAATCCAGAAAACTGAAAGAAGAAATTGCTAAACATATACACAGTTATAAATGTAGGGATGCAAGACACACGAAAAAGGAAATATGACACTGCCACAGAAATACAATAATTATCCAATAACAGAGCCCCCAAAAGAAAATCTATGAAATACCTGCAAAAAATTTAAATAATAACCTTTCAAAACTCAGTAGATACAAAAGAACACAGACAGAAAATATACATAAATCAGAAAAAAAAAACAACCTGGTGATCTAAATGAGAAATTAAATAGAATGTCGTAAAAAACAACAACTAAACAGAAATTCTGGAACTGAAGAATTCAACAATTAAAATACAAAAATACACTTGAAAGCTTCAACAATCAAACAGATCAAGCAGAAAATAATTTTAGTACTTGAAGACGGGTTTTTAAAAATAACCCAGTCAGACAAAAGGAAAAAAAAGATTAAAAAAAAATGAATAAACCTTTATGACATGGGAAACCATCAAGTAAATATTCACATTTTGTGAATTATAGAAGGAAATGAGTGTAGAAAAGGCATAGAAAACTTATTTGGTAAAATAATAGCTGACAACTTCCCAAAGCTTGAGAGAGAGACATCAAGATCCAGAAAGGTCAAATATCCCCAAAATACTCAACTCAAAAATGTCATCTCTGAGACACATATCTCTCAAACTGCCAAGAGTCAAAGACAAAGAAATAATTCTAAAAACAGCAAAAAGCATCAAGTTACATATAAGGGAATCCCCTTCAGACTAAGAGCAGATTTCTCAGCAGAACGATTATAAGCCAAGAGAGAAAAAAAAAATGGTTTAAGCAAAGTACTAGAACAAAAAAACCCTACTGATTAATAATACTATACCCAACAAAGTTACCTTCAAAAATGTGCATCCAAATGGATCTAAAGAGGGCTTACAGACCATATTTGGTCCAACTGTAGCTGTTGGACCAAATACGGTCTGTAAACCATTTTGGATCCATTTATTGACATCAGCACACAGAACATTCTACAAGATAGACCATATGTTAGGCCACAAGACTGGCCTCAAGAAATTTTCAAAAATCAGTATCATATCAAGTGTCTTCTCAAACTATAATAAAGTAGAATCAGAAATCAGTCACAAGAGGAACTTCTGAAATTCTACAAATACATGGAAATCAAACCATTAATAAGATTAATAAAGAAAAAAAGAGAAAAGACCCTGAGAAACTTATGGTTCAATGAAGAAATTTAAAAAGACCAAAAAATTTCTTGAAACAAATTAATATAGACACAGCATGCCAAAAACTTATAGTGTACTGAAAAGTAGTACTAAAAGGGAAGTTTACAGCAATAAACACTTAAAACGATTTGAACAATTTCACTTTATCAATCTGACAAAGCATCTCAAGAAACCAGACAAGGAAGAACAAGCCAAACCTAAAGTAAGAAGGAAAGATTAGAGCAGAAGTAAATAGAGACAAAAACCCACAAAGGAGCACATGAAACATTGGTTTTATGAAAAGATAAACTATATTTACAAACCAGTAGCTAAACTAATCAAGAAAAAAGGAAGACCCAAGTAAGTAAAATCAGAAATAAAAAATGAGACATTACAACTGATACAACAGAAATACAAAGGATCACTAGAAATTATTATGAACAACTACACACTAAGAAATTAGAAAACTTATATTAAATGGATACATTCTTGGACACATATAACCTCACAAATTAAATCAGGAAGAAACAGAAAACCAGAACAGATCAATAATGAGTAACGAGATTAAATCAGCAATAAAAAAGTCTCCCAACAAAAAGCCTAGGACCAAAAAGCTTTAAAAAAAGCACACCTATTTTGCTGAAACTCTTCCAAAAAATTAAAAAGGTGGAAACTCTCCCTAATTCATTCTATGAGGTCAGCAGTACCCAGATACCAAAACCAAACAAGGATGCAACAACAATCACAAAGAAAACTAGAGGTCAATAGCCATGATTAGCATAGATGTAAAAATCCTCAACAAAATACTAGGAATCTGAATCCAACGGCACAACAGAAAAAAAAATACACTATGACTGAGTGGAATTTATCCCAGGTATGCAAGGATGGTTCAACATATGAAAATCAATAGATGTGCTACATCACATCAACAGAATGATAAGACGAAAAACAAATCATATGATCATCTCAAATACAAAGAAAGCATCTGATAAAATTCAACTCCCTTGATAATAAACACTCTAAAAAATTAAGTATAGAAAGATTATACCTAAACACAATAAAGGCCAAATATGAAAAAAACCCAGCCAACATCACACTGAATGGAGAAAAGCTAAAAGCCTTTCTTTTAAGAACCAGAACAAGAAAATATATACTTTTACAACTTGTATTTAAGATAGAACTGGAATTCCTTATAAGAAAAATTAGGCCACAAAAGGAAATAAAGTTCATCTAAATTAGAAAAGAGAAAGGCAAATTGTCCCTTTTTGCAGATGACATAATCTTACATGTAAAAAATCCTAAAGATTCCTCAAAAAACTCTAGGAAGAAAAATAATAGAAACTGGGGATTCCAAAATGGGGAGGTTGGGGTGGAAAAACTACCTATTGGGTAAAATATTCACTAGTCAGATGATGGGTAAACTAGAAACCCAAATCCCACCACTATACAATATATATATGTAACAAACCTGCACATATCCCTCCTGAATCTAGAAAAGGATAAAATATCTTAGAACTGCTAAACAAATTCGGTAAAGTTGCAGGATACAAAATCAACATGCAAAAATCACTGATGTTTTTATAGAATAACGAACTAGCTGAAAAAAAAAAGAGGAAAGCAATCCCATTTGCAATCAATACCTGCTAAAAAGAATAAAATACCTAAATGGTGTTGGAAAATTGGATATTTATATGCAGAAGAATGAAAGTAGATCCTCCTCATCACAAAAAAATCAACTCAAAATGGATTAAAGATTTAAACCTGAGACCTGAAATTACAAAATAACTACAAGAAAGCATATAAGAAATGCTAGGCAAATATTTTAAAGATTTTAAAGGCACAGGCAATTAAAAAAAATAGAAAAATGGAACTATACCAAACTAAAAAGCTTCTGTAGAGCAAAATAAGAAGATCAACAGAGTAAAGAAATATAGTCTGTTGAATGAAAGAAAATATTTGCAAATTATTTACCTGACAAGGGAATAATGTCCAGAATATATATGGAACTCACACAACCCAACATCAAAAAAGCTGATTAAAAACTGGAAAAAGAGGCCGGGAGCAGTGATTCACGCCTGCAATCTCAGTACTTTAGGAGGCCAAGGCAGGTAGATCACGAGGTCAAGAGACCGAGATCATCCTGGCCAACGGGGTGAAACCCCATCTCTACTAAAAATACAAAAATTAGCCGGGCATGGTGGTGCGTGCCTGTAGTCCCCAGCTACTCAGGAGGCTGAGGCAGGAGAATCGCTCGAACTCTGGAGGCAGAGGTTGCAGTGAGCTGATAACGAGCCATTCGACTCCAGCATGGGCAACGAGTAAAACTCCGTCGCAAAAAACAAAAACAAAAACAAAAAGAAACTGGGAAAAGAATCTGAATAGACATCTCAGAAGAAGACATACAAATAGCCAACAAATACATGAATGAATGCTCAACATCCCTAGCCATCAGGGAAACATAAACCAAAACTGCAATGAGGTATCGTCTCACCCCAGTCAGAATGGCTACTATAAAAGACCAAAGATAACATATGCTGGTGACGACGAAGAGAAACAAGAACTTATGCATTGTTTGTGGGTATGTAAATTAGTACGGCCATTATGAAAAACAGTATGGAGATTCCTCAAAAAGTAAAAATATAATTACCATCTGATCCAGCAATCACACTAATAGGCATTTATGAAAAAGCAAGGAAATCAGGTATGTCAAAGGGATACTTATACTCCCATGTTTACTACAGCATGATTCACAATATCCAAGATATGGAATCAAACTAAACATACATCAACAGATGAATGGATAACGAGAATGATGTGGCATATATACAAAATTGATTGCTATTCAATCATAAAAATAACGGAGAGAGAGAGAATTAAATCCAGTCATAGACAGCAACATGGATCAGCCTGGAGGACCTTATGTTATGTCAAATAAGTCAGAAAGATAAATACTGCAATGTTCTCAGGCATATGTAGTATCCATTAAAAAGAAAAAGAGGTTATAGAAGTAGAGAGTAGAATTATGGTTGCGAGGCTTAGAAGGGGAGTGGGTAGGGAAGGATGGGAAGAGGCTGGTTAATGAACATAAACTTAAAGCTAGATAAGAGTAAGGACTGGGCGCAGTGACTCACACCCGTAATCCCAGCACTTTGGGAGGCCGAGGCAGGCGGATCACGATGTCAGGAGATAGAGACCATCCTGGCTAACGTGGTAAAACTCCGTCTCTACTAAAAATACAAAAAATTAGCCGGGTGTGGTGGCGGGCGCCTATAGTCTGAGGCAAGAGAATGGCATGAACCTGGGAGGTGGAGCTTGTAGTGAGCCAAGATCGTGCCACTGCACTCCAGCCTGGGCAACACAGCAAGACACCCTCTCAAAAAAAAAAAAAAATTGGAGTAAGTTCTAGCCTTTATAGTACTGTAGTATAAATATGGTTGACTAGAATTTATTGTATATTTTCAAAAAACTAGAAGAGAAGTTTTGAATGCTCACAGTAAAAAGAAATGCTAAGTGTTTGAGATTATGGATATGCTAAATACCCTGATTTTATAATTACACACTGTGTAAATGTATTGAAATATCACTCTGTAGACCATAAATATGTACAATTACTATATATCAGCTAAAAATAAAGGCAAAATGTGAAGGTGAAATAAAGACTTTCTAGGAGAGTAAAAAAATTGGCTAATTTGCTGCCAGGAGCCCTGACATACAAGAAATGTTAAAAGAAGTTCTTCAGAAAGAAGAAAAATGATTATCAGTCAGAAACTAAGATATTCTTAAATAAAAAGAAGTTCTTCAGAAAGAAGAAAAATGATTATCAGTCAGAAAATAAGATATTCTTAAATAAAGTGCATTAGAGAACAAATAAATGAAGGTAAAGTAAAAACTTTTCTTTTTCCTAATTTATCTAACATAAGTTTGTTCAAAATAGTAATAGCAACAATGTATATGATTATGTAGGCTTATATATACACATATTCTTCTGCATGTTTTATAAAGTTAAATGAATTTCAGTAAGGATACACTGGGTGGAAGAGAGGAATTAGGATTATTTTCTCATACTACTTGTAAATATAGTGTTATTGGACTTGGTTTAGTTGAAATGTATATTAAAAACTCTAGGATGACCATTAAAAAATAAAAACAGGCAGGGCGTGGTGGCTCATGCCTGTATTTCCAGCACTTTGGGAGGCCGAGGTGGGCAGATCATGAAGTCAGGAGATCAAGACCATCCTGGCTAACACAGTGAAACCCCGTTTCTACTAAAAATACAAAAAGTTATCTGGGCGTGGTGGCACGCACCAGTAGTCCCAGCTACTAAGGAGGCTGAGGCAGGAGAATCGCTTGAACCCAGGAGGTGGAGGTTGCAGTAAGCCGAGATCACGCCACTGTACTCCAGCCTGGGCGACAGAGCCAGACTCTGAGTCAAAAAAATAATAAAAATAAAAAAATAAAAACAGAGGCATAACTGATACGCTATGACAAAAGAGAAATTCAAATTATATAAAATATTTAATTAGAAACACAAAAGGCAGAAGAGTAGGAGACAAAACAAGAACAAAGGTCAAAGGCAACAAATAAAAACGTTTAAAATATGGTAGATATTAATTCACCTACATCAATAATGATGTTGAATGTCAATGGTCCGAATGTAACAATTAAAAAACAGAGATTTGTCAGGGTAGATTAAAAAAATAAGGTCCAACTATATGTTTGGTACCAAAAAATCCACTTCAAATATAAAAATACTTACAGATAAAAGTGAAAGGATAGAGAAAGAAATGCCATGCTAACACTAATCAAAAGGAAGTGAGAGTAGCTATATTAATTGCAGACAGCAGATTTCAAAGCAAGAAAAGTTTTGAGGCATAAAGAGTGGCAATATATTACAATAAAGGGATGAATTTTCCAAGAAAAAATAACAGTCTTTAGCACATATACACCTAACAACGGAACATTAAAATACACGAGGAAAAAACTGATAGAAGTGCAAGGAGTAATAGATGAAACCCCTATTATAGTTGGAGACTAACAATCCTCTATCATAAATGAACAAATCCCACAAGAAAAAAATCAATAGGGATATAGCTGAACTCAACAGCACTAATAATCAATTTGATATACTCTCATCTATTGACGACTTCATCCAATGAGAGCAGAATACACATTATTCTCAAACTAACATGGAACATTCACCAAAACCGACCACATTCACATCTTCCCACAAAATTATAGTGTTGGCTCTCAGACCATAATGGAATTAAACTAGAAATCAGTAACAGGAGAATAAAAGAAGTATCCCTGAATACCTATAGATTAAACAAAACACTTCTAAAGAACAGGTCAAAAATAAATCTGAAAATATATTTAGAAATATTTTTATTTAAATAATTATACCATAATTTATCAAAATGTAAAGAAGGCAGTAAAAGCAGTGCTTAGAGGGAAATTTATAACATTGAATGCATATATTAGAAAAGAAGAAATATTTAAAATTAATAATCTAAGCCTCCACTTTAGCAAACTAGAAATATGAGAGCAAATTAAATCCAAATTAAGCAGAAGCAAAGAACAAAAATTTGAGCAGAAATCAATGCAACTGAAAATGGGAAATCTAAGGAGAAAAATGAATGAAACCAAAAGGTGATTCTTTGATAAAATCAATACACCTCTCAACAAGTTCACTGAAAGCACAAATCACGAATATCAGAAACAAAGAGGAAACATCACTGCAGATGTCATAGACATTAAAGGGATAATAAAGGAATATTATGAACAAGACATGAATCAAGAATTTGATAATCTTGATGGAATAAACCAATTCTTTAAAGACACTATCAAAGTTCACAAAAGAAACAGTTTGAATCAATAATTAATAAAGTCTTTACATATATTTAAAAATTCAAAAAGATAAACTGATGTAAAGATTTCATGTTATTAACGTAAACAGTCTAAAATTATAAGCCAAAACAATGATTATATGCAAAACTTATGATAGTCGTTTAACAACTGTAAACATTGTTTGAATTCTAAGTACTTTCAAGCTGTTTTATGCTGTTGAAAGTTAACACATTCTTATTCTGACAAAAGGTAAAGAAGCAAAATCTCCTTTCCTGACAAACAGGCAGCAGATACATTTTCTAGGCTCAAATTACATTTCCAGCCAAATTTTTTGGACCTAACGCAAACTGAAAGGAAACTTCCCTTTAACTTTACAACTGAGAACTTTCTACTTCTTATCTTCATTAAGTGATTAATCTGCAATGTAATGACATGCTCAAAGGCATGAAAATCTAACAGAATTCTAAAAATGTATCCCAAATGGTTAACATGCCAAGTTAAATCAAGATAATGGATCAAGATTAGTATGTACCAATAACAATTTCCATGAAAAGATATTTGCAAGGATAAAACACTCCATACAGATTAGCATTAACAGATGAACATGTGCAACTGATTTTGACGACAGGGAACACAAACTATAAACCCTACTAACTATAAACTCTAAACTGTTATCATCTCCACCATCTTTCATTCTTCATATTAGTAAACACAAATTATAAACATCGTACTCCATTACTATTAGTAAATTTTGATTTCATAAATCAAAAAAATCTGAGAAAATTTGTTTTCTGTCTTGTAAGTACCTAGGCACAATTCTCAATTTTGCCTCTTGGCCCACAAAACCTAAAATATTTAACATACGGCTTTTTTTTTTTTTTTTTTTTTTTTTTTTTGAGATGAGGTCTTGCTCTGTTGCCCAGACTAGAGTGCAGTGGTGTGATCTTGGCTCACTGCAACCTCCATCTCCTAGGCTCAAGTGATCCTTATGCCTCAGCTTCCCAAGTAGCTGGGACCACAGACGTTCACCACCATGCCCAGCTAAATTTTTCTGTATTTTTGTTAAGACCGGGTTTCGCTGTTGCTCAGGCTGGTTTGAACTTCTAAGCTCAAGCAATCCACCCACCTCGGCCTCCCAAAGTGCTGGGATTACAGGCGTGAGCCACTGTACCTGGCAGAAAAAGTTTACTAACCACTTTTTGACAAGAACCAGTAAAATTATGAGGCATTCTAGAGAGCCAGTTAATACTGTAATTTCTGACACATGCATGAATTTAGCATATACCTATGACTTTCCAGAGAGGATGCAAATTGATTTATGATCTCCTCCACTGTTTTATGTTTCTGGTGAAAGCATATTAAAACTCAAGCTCTACATGAAATCTTCCAAACATCTTCAACCAACCCCACAAAGATTTTCCTACCAATCCTCACCAAAAGGGGTTCACTAGAGATCTACTAGGGAGCCAAAACTAAGATGCCTACAAAGCAGTAACAAGGAAAACCTTCCTCCTCACCTACCAAGGAGGCCAAGTAAAACACCCGACTTCTACCTCGACCTTGGAGCAAAGAGGTAGAGGAACTATTCTCAGATGAAGTGTCAGAATGAGACAGCTACACCAAATAATTTAAATAAAGACTACATTCTCATAAGACTCAAAATGTTCAGGTTTTATTTAAAAAATAAGTTGTCATACAAAGAATCAGGAAGATCTCAAACGGAATGAAAAAAGGCTAATGGCAGGTGCCAAGACCAAGGCAGCAGAGATGCTAGAGTTGTCTGAAAAAAATGTTAGTCTTGTCATGATAAAAATTATTCAAAAAGGAATTATAAAAACACATGAAACAAATTTTATGAGCAAAAAGTCACAGCAAAGAAAAAGAATCTTACTCAAGAAGTAGAAGATACACAGGAAGACCAAACAGAAATTTTATACCTAAAAAACACAATAACTGAAATACAAAACTTAATGGATGCGCTCAATACTAGAATGGAAGATATATGCGAAAACAATCAGTAAGCTAGGAGATAAAACACTAAAAATCATGCAATCTGGAAAAGAAAAAATTAGTTTGGAAAAATAAATAAAGTCCCCAAGAACTGTGAAACAATAACAAAAGAACTAAAGTTAATATCATCTGAGTGTCAAAGAAGAGGAATAAAAGGATAGGCTACATATTAAAAAAAAAATAACAACTCAACATAGAGATTCAAGAGTTTAACAAACCTGAAAGAGGGTATAGTTAATGAAACCCATACCGAGATTTATGATGGCCAAATATTCAAAAACTAAAGACAAAGGAAATATCTTTATTTATTTACTTATTTATTTATTTATTTTATTTAATTTTTGAGACAGAGTTTCACTCTTGTTGCCCAGGCTGGAGTACAATGGCGCGATCTCTGCTCACCGCAACCTCTGCTTCCTGGGTTCAAGCAATTCTCCCGCCTCAGCCTCCTGAGTAGGTGGGATTACAGGCATGCGCCACCACTCCCAGCTAATTTTTGTGTTTTTAGTAGAGATGGGGTTTCTCCATGTTGGCCAGGCTGGCCTAGAACTCCTGACGTCAGCTGATCCACCCGTCTTGGCCTCCCAAAGTGCTGAGGTTACAGGTGTGGGCCACCACACCTGGCCAGAAATACCTTAAAAACAGCAAGAAAGGACCAGCCTGGGTAACATAGTCAAACCCTGTCTGTAATCCCATCTACTCAGGAGGCTGAGGCAGGAGAATCACTTGAACCTGGGAGGCAGAGGTTGCAGTGAGCCGAGATAATGCCCATTGCACTCCAGCCTGGGAAACAGTGCCAGACTGTCTCCCAAAAAAAAAAAAAAAAAAAAAAAAACCAGCAGGAGAGTGGGAAAGGCAATACAAATGACAATTGATTTCTTACCACAAACCAGAAAGGCTAGAAGGAAGCACTTTTTCTTTTTTAAGTTCAAGGGTACATGTGCAGGATGTGCAGGTTTGTTACACAGGTAAACATGTGTCATGGGGGTTTGTTGTAACAATTATTTCATTACCCAGGTATTAAGACTAGTATCCACTAGTTATTTTTCCTGATACTGTCCTTCTACCCTCCCACCTTCTACCCTCAAGTAGGCCCTGTTGTGTTTTCTTCCTCTATATGTGTCCATGTGTTCTCACCATTCAGTTCCGTTTCTAAGTAAGAACATGTAGTATTTGGTTTTCTGCTCCTGTATTAGTTTAAGGATAATGACTTCCAGCTCCATCCATGTCCCTGCAAAGGACATATCTTCATTCTCTTTTGTGGCTGCCTTATATTCCATGGTGTATGTGTACCACATTTTCTTTATCCAGTCTATCATTGATGGGCACTTGGGTTGATTCCATATGTTTGTTATTGTCATAAGTACTGCAATGAACATATGGGTGCATGTGTCATTATAACAGAATGACTTATATTCCTTTGGGTATATACCCAGTAATGGGATTGCTGGGTCGAATGGTATTTCTGATTTTAGGTCTTTGAGGAACTGCGACACTGTCTTCCACAATGGCTGAACTAATTTACACTCCCAGCAAGAGTGTATAAGCCTTTCTTTTTGTCCACAACCTCACAAGCGTCTTGTCATTTTTCAGCTTTTTAATAATTGCCATTCTGATTAGTAGGATATGATATCTCACTGTGGTTTTGATTTGCATTTCTCTAATGATCACTGATGTTGAGCTTTTTAAAATGTTTGTTGGCTGCATGTACTTCTTTTTTTGAGAAGTATCCATGTCTTTTGCACATGTCTTAATGGGGTGGTTTTTCTTCTAAATGTATTTAAGTTCCTTATAGATGCTAGATATTAGACCTTTGTCAGATACATAGTTTGCAAAAATTTTCTGCCATTGTGTAGGTTGTCTATTTACTCTGTTTTTTCTTTCGCTGTGCAGAAGCTCTTCAGTTTACCTAGACCCCATTTGTCAATTTTTGGTTTGGCTGTAATTGCTTTCGACACCTTTGTCATGAAATCCTTGCCAGTACCTATGTCCTGAATGTAGTTGCCTAGGCTGTCTTCCAGGGTTTTTATAGTTTTGGGTTTTACACTTAATTCCTTAATCCACCTTGAATTAATGTTTGTATATGGTGTCAGGAAGGGTCCAGTTTCAATTTTCGACCTATGGCTAGCCAGTTATCCGAGCACTATTTATTGAATAGGGAATCCTTCCCCCATTGCTTGTTTTTGTCAGGTTTCTTGAAGATCAGATAGTTGTACATGTGTGGTCTTTTTTTGGATTCTCTATTCTGTTCCTTTGGTTATGTGTCTATTCTTGTACCATTACCATGCTGTTTTGGCCACTGTAGCCCCATAGTATAGTTTGAAGTTGGGTACTGTTATGCTTCCAGCTTTGTTCTTTTGGCTTAGGATTGCTTAGGCTATTCGGGCTCTGTTTTGGTTCAGTACAAATTTTAAAATAGTTTTCTCTAGTTCTGTGAATGGTAGTTTACCGAACTAGATGTCAATGGTATTTTAATGAGAACAGCATTGAATTTATAAATTGCTTTGGGCATTTTGGCCATTTTACCAATACTGATTCTTCCTATCCATGAGCATCGAAAGTTTTTCCATT
This sequence comes from Papio anubis, assembly GCF_008728515.1. NCBI lineage: Eukaryota > Metazoa > Chordata > Mammalia > Primates > Cercopithecidae > Papio > Papio anubis. The sequence goes on from NW_022161933.1 coordinate 114,769, forward strand.
TGTTTGTGTAATTTCTGATTTCTTTGAGCAGTGATTTGCAGTTCTCCTTGAAGAGATCTTTCACTTTGTTGTTAGTTATATTCCTAAGTATTTTAATCTTTTTCTGGCAAGTGAAAAGGGCAGTACGTTCATGATCTGGCTCTCATCTTGTACTGTTGTTCATGTATAGGAATGCCAGTGATTTTTGCACATTGATTTTGTATCCTGAGACTTTGCTAAAGCTGCTTATCACCTTAAGAAGCTTTCGGGCTGAGATGACTGGGGTTTTCTAGATACAGAATCATGTCACCTGGAAACAGGGATAGGTTGACTTCCTCTTTTCCTATTTGAATGCCCTTTATTACTGTCTCTTGCCTGATTGCTCTGGCCAGAAATTCCAATACTATGTTGAATAGGAGTGGTGAGAGGGGGCATCCTTGTCTTGTGCCGGTTTTCAAGGAGAATGCTGCTAGATTTTACCCATTCAATATGATGTTGGCTGCGAGTTTGTCATATATGGCTCTTATAAACTTCAATACCTAGTATAGTCAGAGTTTTTAAAGTAAAGGGATGTTGAATTTTATCGAAAATCTTTTCTGAATCTATTGAGATAATCAAGTGGTTTTGGATTTTAGTTCTGTTTATGTGATAAATCACATTTATTCATTTGCAATGATGAACCAAGCTTGCATACCAGGGATAAAGCCTATTTAATTGCGGTGGATAAGCTTTTTGAGATAAAGCTGGATTTATCTTTTTGGATAAGCTGGATTCAGTTTGCTAGCATTTTGCAGAGGATTTTTGCATCAATGTTCATCAAGGATATTGGCCTGAAGTTTTCTTTTGTTTCTGTATCTCTGTGAAGTTTTGGTGTCAGGATGATATTGGCTTATGGAATGAGTTAGGGAGGAGTTCCTCCTCCTCAACTTGTTGGAATAGTTTCAGTAGGAATGGTACCAGCTCTTCTTTGTACACTGGTAGAATTCAGCTGTGAAGCTGTCTGGTCCTGGGCTGGTTTTTTTTTTTTTTTTTTTTTTTGGTTGGTAGGCTATTTATTGCTGCCTCAATTTCAGAACTCGTTACTGCTCTTTTGAGGGATTCAATTTCGTGTTGGTTCACTTTTCATAGGGTGTATGTGTCCAGGAATTTATCCATTTATTCTAGATTTTCTAGTTGATATAGATAGGGTGTTTATAATATTCTCTGATGATTGCTTGTATTTCTCTGGGGACAATGGTAATATCCACCTTATCATTTCTGATTGTGTTTATTTGAATCTTCTCTCTTTTCTTCTTCATTAGTCTATCTAGTAGGCTATTTGATTAATCTTTTCAAAAAACCAACTCCTGGATTCACTGGTGATTTTAATGGCTTTTCTTGTCTCCATCTCCTTCAGCTCAGCCCTGATTCTGGTTATGTCTTGTCTTCTTCTCGCTTTGGATTTGTTCGCTTTTGGTTCTCTAGTTCTTTTCATTGTGACATTAGGTTGCTAACTTGAGATCTTGCTAGCTTTCTGATGTGAACATTGACTGCTATAAGTTTCCTTCTTAACACCACTTTAGCTGTGTCCCAGAGAATCTGGTACATTGTATCTTTGTTCTTATTAGTTTGAAAGAACTTGATTTCCATCTTAATTTCATTATTTACCCAAAAGTAATTCAGGGGCAGTTATTTAATTTCCATGTAATCGTATGGTTTTGAGTGAATTTCTTCACACTTTAGTTCTAATTTGACTGTGCTCTAGTCCAAGAGACTATTTGTTATGATTTCAGTTCTTTTGTCTTTGCTGAGCAGTGTTTTACTTCCGATTATGTGATCTTTTTTACAGTAAGTGCCACATGGTGATGAGAAGAACGTATAGTCTGTTGTTTTTTGAGTGGAGAGTTCTGTAGATATCTATCAGGTCCATTTAATCCAGAACTGAGTTCAGATATTTAATATCTTTGTTAATTTTCTGTCTCAATTTGTCTAATATTGTCAGTGGGCTGTTAAAGTCTCCCACTATTATTGAGTGGGAGTCTAAATCTCTTAGAAGGTCTCTAATAACTTGGTTTATGAATCTGGGTGCTCCAGTGTTGGGTGCATATATAGTTGAGATAGTAAATTCTTCTTGTTGAATTGAACCCTTTACCATTATGCAATGCCCTTCTTTGTCTTTTTTGATCTTTGTTGGTTAAAGTCTGCTTTGTCAGAAACCAGGAATGCAAACTCTGCTTTTTTCTGTTTCCCATTTGCTTTGTAAACTTTCCTCCATCCCTTTTTGAGCCTATGTGTATCACTACATGTGAGATAGGTCTCTTGAAGACAGCAGACCATTGAGTCTTGTTTCTTTATCCAGCTGGCTGCTCTGTGTCTTTTAATTGGGGTATTTATCCCACTTTCATTTGAGGTTAGTATTGCTTTGTACAGATTTGATCCTGTCATTATGATGCTAGCTGGTTATTTTGCAGACTTGTTTAAAATAACTTGTGGTTACTATATTATTTTTACTTTTTAAAATTTTTACTTTTTTATTAATATACTTTAAGTTCTAGGGTCCATGTGCACTACATGCAGGTTTACATATGTACACATGTGCCATGTTGGTGTGCTGTACCCATTAACTCGTCACTTACATTATATGTCCTAATGCTATCCCTCCCCCCTGTACCATCCCCACAATAGGCCCTGGTGTGTGATGTTCCCCGTCCTGTGTCCAAGTGATCTCATTGTTCAATTCCCACCTATGAGTGAGAACATGTGGTGTTTGCTTTTCTGCTCTTGCGAGAGTTTGCTGAGAATGATGGTTTCCAGCTGCATCCATGTCCCTACAAAGGACACGAACTCATCCTTTTTTATGGCTGCATAGTATTCCATGGTGTGTATGTGCCACATTTTCTTAATCCAGTCTGTCACTGATGGACATTTGGGTTGATTCCAAGTCTTTGCTATTTTTTGGTTCCATATGAACTTTAAAGTAGTTTTTTCCAGTTCTGTGAAGAAAGTCATTGGTAGCTTAATGGGGATGGTATTGAATCTATAAATTACCTTGGGCAGTATGGCCATTTTTATGATATTGATTCTTCCTATCCATGAGCATGGAATGTTCTTCCATTTGTTTGTGTCCTCTTTTATTTCATTGAGCAGTGGTTTGTAGTTCTCCTTGAAGAGGTCCTTTACATCCCTTGTAAGTTGGATTCCTAGGTATTTTATTCTCTTTGAAGCAATTGTAAATGGGAGTTCATTCATGATTTGGCTCTCTGTTTGTTGTCACTGGTGCATAAGAATGCTTGTGATTTTTGCACATTGATTTTGTATCCTGAGACTTTGCTGAAGTTGCTTATCAGCTGAAGGAGATTTTGGGCTGAGATAATGGGGTTTTCTAAATATACAATCATGTCATCTGCAAACAGGGACAATTTGACTTCTTCTTTTCCTAACTGAATACCCTTGATTTCTTTCTCTTGCCTGATTGCCCTGGCCAGAACTTCCAACACTATGTTGAATAGGAGTGGTGAGAGAGGGCATCCCTGTCTTGTGCCAGTTTTCGAAGGGAATTTTTCCAGTTTTTGCCCATTCAGTATGATATTGGCTCTGGGTTTGTCATAAATAGCTCTTATTATTTTGAGATACGATCCATCAATACCGAATACCGAACTTATTGAGAGTTTTTAGCATGAAGGGCTGTTGCATTTTGTCAAAGGCCTTTTCTGCCTCTATTGAGATAATCATGTGGTTTTTGTCTTTGGTTCTGTTTATATGCTGGATTACGTTCATTGATTTGCGTATGTTGAACCAGCCTTGCATCCCAGGGATGAAGCCCACTTGATCATGGTGGATAAGCTTTGTGATGTGCTGCTGGATTCAGTTTGCCACTATTTTATTGAGGATTTTTGCATCGATGTTCATCAGCGATATTTGTCTAAAATTCTCTTTTTTTGTTGTGTCTCTGTCAGGCTTTGGTATCAGGATCATAGTGGCCTCATAAAATGAGTTAGGGAGGATTCCCTCTTTTTCTGTTGATTGGAATAGTTTCAGAAGGAATGGTACCAGCTCCTCCTTGTACCTCTGGTAGAATTCGGCTGTGAATCTGTCTGGTCCTGGACTTTTTTTGGTTGGTAGGCTATTAATTATTGTCTCAATTTCAGAGCCTGCTATTGGTCTATTTGGGGATTCAACTTCTTCCTGGTTTAGTCTTGGGATAGTGTAAGTGTCCAGGAAATTATCCATTTCTTCTAGATTTTCTAGTTTATTTGCGTAGAGGTGTTTATAGTATTCTCTGATGGTAGTTTGTATTTCTGTGGGGTCGGTGGTGATATCCCCTTTATCATTTTTTATTGCATCTATTTGATTCTTCTCTCTTTTCTTCTTTATTAGTCTTGCTAGCAGTCTATCAATTTTGTTGATCTTTTCAAAAAACCAGCTCCTGGATTCATTGATTTTTTGGAGGGGTTTTTGTGTCTCTATCTCCTTCAGTTCTGCTCTGATCTTAGTTATTTCTTGCCTTCTGCTAGCTTTTGAATGTGTTTGCTCTTGCTTCTCTAGTTCTTTTAATGGTGATGTTAGAGTGTCAATTTTAGATCTTTCCAGCTTTCTCTTGTGGGCATTTAGTGCTATAAATTTCCCTCCACACACTGCTTTAAATGTGTCCCAGAGATTCTGGTATGTTGTGTCTTTATTCTCATTGGTTTCAAAGAACATGTTTATTTCTGCCTTCATTTTGTTTTGTACCCAGTAGTCATTCAGGAGCAGGTTGTTCAGTTTCCATGTAGTTGAGTGGTTTTGATTGAGTTTCTTAGTCCTGAGATGTAGTTTGATTGCACTGTGGTCTGAGAGACAGTTTGTTATAATTTCTGTTCTTTTACATTTGCTGAGGAGTGCTTTACTTCCAACTATGTGGTCAATTTTGGAATAAGTGCGATGTGGTGATGAGAAGAATGTATATTCTGTTGATTTGGGGTGGAGAGTTCTGTAGATGTCTATTAGGTCCGCTTGATGCAGAGTTGAGTTCAATTCCTGGATATCCTTGTTAACTTCCTGTCTCGTTGATCTGTCTAATGTTGACAGTGGGGTGTTAAAGTCTCCCGTTATTATTGTATGGGAGTCTAAGTCTCTTTGTAAGTCTCTAAGGACTTGCTTTATGAACCTGGGTGCTCCTGTTTTGGGTGCATATATATTTAGGATAGTTAGCTCTTCCTGATGAATTGATCCCTTTACCATTATGTAATGGCCTTCTTTGTCTCTTTTGATCTTTGGTGGTTTAAAGTCTGTTTTATCAGAGACTAGGATTGCAACCCCTGCTTTTTTTTTGTTCTCCGTTTTCTTGGTAGATCTTCCTCCATCCCTTTATTTTGAGCCTATGTGTGTCTCTGTATGTGAGATGGGTCTCCTGAATACAGCAAACTGATGGGTCTAGACTCTTTATCCAATTTGCCAGTCTGTGTCTTTTAATTGGACCATTTAGTCCATTTACATTTAAGGTTAATATTGTTATGTGTGAACTTGATCCTGTCATTATGATATTAGCTGGTTATTTTGCTCATTAGTTGATGCAGTTTCTTCCTAGCATCGATGGATTTTAGCATGTATTTGCAATGGCTGGTACAGGTTGTTCCTTTCCATGTTTAGTGCTTCCTTCAGGATCTCTTGTTGGGCAGGCCTGGTGGTGACAAAATCTCTAAGCATTTGCTTGTCTGTAAAGGATTTCATTTCTCCTTCACTTATGAAACTTAGTTTGGCTGGATATGAACTTCTGGTTTAAAATTATTTTCTTTCAGAATGTTGAATATTGGCCCCCACTCTCTTCTGGCTTGGAGAGTTTCTGCTGAGAGATCTGCTGTTAGTCTGATGGGCTTCCATTAAGTCTGATGGGCTTCCAATCAGACTTTGTGGGTAACCCAACCTTTCTCTCTGGCTACCCTTAATATTTTCCTTCATTTCAACTTTGGTGAATCTGACAATTATGTGTCTTGGAGTTGCTCTTCTCGAGGAGTATCTTTGTGGCATTCTCTGTATTTCTTGAATTTGAATGTTGGCCTGCCTTACTAGGTTGGGGAAATTCTCCTGGATGATATCCTGCAGAGTGTTTTCCAACTTGGTTCCATTTTCCCCGTCACTTTCAGGCACACCAATCAGACGTAGATTTGGTCTTTTCACATAATCCCATATTTCTTGGAGGCTTTGTTCATTTTTTTTACTCTTTTTTCTGTACATTTCTCTTCTCACTTCATTTCATTCATTTGATCTTCAATCACTGATACTCTTTCTTCCAGTTGATCGAGTCAGTTACTGAAGCTTGTGCATTTGTCATGTAGTTCTCGTGTCATGGTTTTCATCTCTATCAGTTCTTTTAAGGTCTTCTCTGCATTGATTATTCTAGTTATCCATTCATTCTTTCTTTTTTTCAAGGTTTTTCGTTTCTTTGTGCTGGTTACGTAGTTCCTCCTTTAGTTCTGAGAAGTCTGATCAACTGAAACCTTGTTCTCTCAACTCATCAAAGTCATTCTCCATCCAGATTTGTCCCGTTGCTGGTGATGAGCTGCGTTCCTTTGGAGGGGGAGATGCACTCTGCTTTTTAAATTTCCAGCTTTTCTGCACTGCTTTTTCCCCATCTTTGTGGTTTTATCTGCCTTTGGTCTTTGATGATGGTGACATACTGATGGGATTTAGGTGTGGGTGTCCTTTCTGTTTGTTATTTTTCCTTCTCACAGTCAGGACCCTCAGCTGTAGGTCTGTTAGCCTAGCTGACACCTTGCAGTTAGATCTCCAACTGCTATGCTAGCAATGAGTGAGGCTCCGTAGGCATGGGACGCTCCGGGCCAGGTGTGGGATATAATCTCCTGATGTGCCGTTTGCTAAGACCCTTGGTAAAGCGCAGTATTAGGGTGTGAGTTACCCAATTTTCCAGGTGTTGTATGTGTCAATTTCCCTTGGCTAGGAAGAGGAATTCCCTTCCCCCTTTTGCTTCCCAGGTGAGGCAATGCCTCGCCCTGCTTCAGCTCTCTCTGGTCAGGCTGCACCCGCAGACCAGTATCAACTATCCGACACGCCCCAGTGAGATGAACCCGGTACCTCAGTTGAAAATGCAGAAATCACCCGTCTTCTGTGTTGCTCACGCTGGGAGCTGGAGGCTGGAGTTGTTCCTATTCAGCCATCTTGCGCGCCACCACCATAATTACTTTATAGTGTCACTGGTATGTGTACTCCAGTGTGCTTTTGTAGTACCTAATAACAATTTTTACTTTTCATATTTAGTGCTTCTTTCAGAAGCAGATGTGGTGGTAACAAATTTCCTCATCATTTGCTTGTCTGGAAAGTATCTTATTTCTCCTTTGCTCATGAAGCTTAGATTGGCCAGATATGAAATTCTGGGTCGGAATTTCTTTTTTCAACATGTTGAATATTGGCCCCCAATCTCTTCTGACATGTAGGGTTTCCACTGAGAGGTCTGCTGTTAGTCAGATGGTCTTCCCTTTGTAGGTTGCCTGGCCTTTCTCTCTGGCTGTCCTTAACGTTTTTTCTTTCATTTTGACCTTGGAGAATCTGATAATTATGTGTCTTGGGGATGATCTTCTTGTGGAATATTTACAGGAGTTGTCCCATTTCCTGAAATTGAATGTTGGTCTGTCTAGCTAGGTTGGGGAAGTCCTCATGGAAGATACCCTGAAATATATTTTCCAAGTTGGTTCCATTTTTCTCATCTCTTTCAGGTATACCAATCAGTCACATATTCAGTCTCTTTACATAATCTCATATTTCTCAGAGGTTTTGTCCATTCTTTTTCATTTTTTTTCTCTATTCCTGTATGCCTGTCTTATTTCAGAAAGACAGTTTTCAAGTTCTGGGATTCTTTCCTCCACTCGGTTTATTCTGCTATTAATACTTGAAATTACATTATGAACTTCTTCTATTGTTTTTTTCAGATCTATCAGGTTGGTTATATTATTCTCCATACTGGTTATCAGTTGCTGAAATGTTTTATCATGATTTTTAGCTTCCTGCATTGAGTTAGAAGGTGCACCTGTAGCAAAATGAACATCAATTTTATCTATATTCCAAAGTCTACTTCCGTCATTTCGGCCATCTCAGCCTCTGCCCAGTTCCAAACCCTTGCTGGAGAGATTATGTGGTCATTTGGACAGAAGAGGGCACTGTGGCTTTTTAAGTTTTCAGCGTTCTTGTGCAGATTCTTTCTCATCTTTGTGTGCTCATCTACCTTCATTCTTTGAGGCTAATCTTTGGATTTTTCTTTTTCCTTTTACAGTCTGGCCACTTTTCCATAGGGCTGCTGTGGTTTGCTGGGCATCTGCTCCAGTCCCTAGTTGCCTTAGGTTTTCCAATACCTGAGGGTATCACCAGTGAAGGCTGCAAAACTGAAAAGATGGCAGCCTGCCCCTTCCTCTGGGAGCTCTGTCCCAGAGGGGTACAGACCTGGTTGCTGACCCAAACACACCTGTAGGTGGTGACTGAAGACACTCATTGGGAGGTCTCACCCAGTCAGGAAGAATGGGATCAGGGATCTGCTTAAAGAAGCAGTCTAGCCACACTTTTACAAAGTAGCTGTGCTGTGTGGGTGTACCACTTCTGTCCCTAGTTAGCTTGGGCTCTCCAAAGTCTGTAAGTTAGGGAAGTTGCTGAGATAGCAAAAATGACAGCTCATTCCTCCCTCTAGGAGCTCTGTCCCAGGAAATTTTCAAACCTCTTAGCCACAGAACATCCATGGGAGTGACTAGAGGCCACAGTTGGGAAGTCCTGCCCTGTAAGGAGGAACAGATCAGGGACTGCTTAAGGAAGCAGGATGGCCACGGTTTCATAGAGCAGCTGTGCTGTGCTGGGGTACTGCTTCTGCCCTGGTGGGCTTGGGCTCTCCAAAGCCCACAGGATAGAATGCTGAGGTGCCCAAACAGCAACAATGGCGGCCCCCACCAGCCCCCTGGGAACTCAGTCCCAGGGTGAAATCAAAACACTGTGAGCCAGAGAATACAAATGAGGGTGGCTGGAGGGTCCAGTCGGGAGGTCCTGCCCAGAGATGAAGAACGGATCAGGGTCCTGCTTAAAGAAGTAGTTGGCCATGTTGTGTTAGAGCAGCTGTGTTGTGTTGGGGGATCCCTTCCGCCCTGGTCGGTTTGGACTCTCCAAAGCCCACAGGCTGGAAAGGTTGAGCTGTTCATATAGCAGAGATGGTAGCCTGTTCCTCCCCCTGGTCACTCAGTCCCAAGGAGAAATCAAAACTGTCAGTTGGGAGGTCCCACCGAAGATGAGGATTCGGATTGAGAGTCCCTCTTAAAGAAGCAGTCTGGCCACATTTTAGTAGAGCAGCTTTGCTGTGCTAGGGGATCCCTTCCATGCCCGGTCGGTTTGGACTTGCCTAAGCCCACAGGCTGGAATGGCTGAGTTATCCAAGCAGCAAAGATGGCAGTCTGCCCCTCCCCCCAGGAACTCCGTTTTGTCCCAGATAGGTGCGACTCTGTTGCTGGAGGCTGGCTGAAATTCCAAGCCAGTGGGTCTCATCCTGCGAGGAGCTGTGGAAATGGGGCCTACACACCAATGCTGCTTAGCCCCCTGGATTCAGATCCCTTCCTAGGGGTAAATATGGATGTCCAAGCTCCCTCCCTTCCTGAGTTGCAATCACCTTTGTCAGGGATACTAGAGCCAGAGTATGTAAAGTTCCTGGGTCTCCATGCATGCCTGAGCAGTTTTTCTGTTGATACTATACACAGTTCTGCATGTCAGACCGAAGGCCCTGCTGGAATGGATTCACAAGAGGATCTCCTGACCAGACTTGCAAAGATCCATGGGAGGGGCATGGTTTCCCAGGGTCACGTATTCACTCATGCTTCCCTGGGCAGGGGTAGGTTCTCTTGCATCCATGTTGTTCCCAGGTAAGTTGTTGTCCTACCTTGTTCTTCTCCATTCTCTGTGGGTTGAGTTGTTTACCTGATCAGTCCCAGTACAAGTACCTGGATGTTTCATTTAAAGGTGCTGCATTTACTAGCCCCTTTCGTTCCTCTCTGTAAGAGTCACACACCATAGCTGCTTTTAGTTGGCCATCTTGGTGCACCGTTGGAAGTACTTTTTGAAGTGCTTAAATAAAAGAACTGTGAACCCACATCCTATATCCAGTAAAAATACTCTTCAGACATGAAGAAAAATTAAGACATTCTTTGATGAAGAAAAACTAAGAAAACTTTTTGCCAGCATACCTACCCTAATGGTTAATGAAAGATCTCTAAACATAAAGTAAACAAAAAAATAAGAACTCTTGGAACATTAGGAAGAAAAAACTATAATGGTAGGCAAATATATGGGCAAATACAACAGACAAAATTCTCATCTTGGGTTTTTATGCTTGAATGCTGAAGCAAAAATTGTTACACTAATGTGAGTCTATATGTATGTACAAAAATATTTCAGGCAATTGTATTATAGACTCTCACAGACTCACTATCTAATGTGAGTCTATATGTACGTACAAGAAATATTTCAGGCAATTGTATTGAGAGGGTAATGAGATATAAATTTTTTTTTTTTTTTTCAGATGGAGTCTCGCTCTGCCGCCCAGGCTGGAGTGTAGTGGCGCGATCTCAGTTCACTGCAAGCTCCGCCTCCTGGGTTTATGCCATTATCCTGCCTCAGCCTCCCAAGTAGCTGGGACTACAGGCACCCGCCACCTCGCCCGGCTAGTTTTTTTTATTTTTTAGTAGAGACGGGGTTTCCCCGTGTTAGCCAGGATGGTCTCGATCTTCTGACCTCGTGATCCGCCCGTCTCGGCCTCCCAAAGTGCTGGGATTACAGGCTTGAGCCACCGCGTCTGGCCGAGATATAAATTTTAAGTTTCGTACACTTCACATGAATTGATAAAGTTGATAAAATTTTATACACACACACACATACACTAGAGTAACCATTAAACAACCACTAGAAAAGAGAGATCATTAAAATTATTTATAAATAAAAATGAAACTCCTAAAAAGATTCAAATAACTCCCAAGAAGGAAAAAGGAAAAAGAAAAACAAGTGAGAACAAACAAAATACAAGAAATAAAGTGGGAGACTTAAGCTCCTACAGATAATTAATTATATAATGTAAATGGTATAAATACACCAACTAAAAGACAGAGATTACCAGAGTGAATTTAAAGGCAGACCCAAAAATATGCTCTCCATCTGAAACTTACTAAAAATATAAAGATACAAGAATGTTGACTATACAAAGATGGAAAAAGATCTACCAAGTAGACATAAGAAAGCAGGAGTGGCTGTATTAATATCAGGTAAAGTAGGCTTCAAAAGAAAAGAAATTACCAGAGACAAAGAGGCACAATACATAATGATAAAAAAATTAATCCATCAGGAAGACAAAACAATCGTAAAGGTGTATATACCAAACAACAAAGCTGCAAAATATGTGATGCAAAACTGATATAACTGAAAAAATGAAAGAAAGGCCATAAACATAGTTGGAGACATCAACAAGCCTCACAAAGTTAGAAAGAACTAGACATATAATCAACAAAGATACAAAAGAACTCAACAATATCAACCACCAGGACATAGCTGACATTTAAAGAACACTCCAGCCAAAACCAGCAAATACATGCCTGCACAACTTATTCCAAGATAGACCATGTTCTGTACCTTAAAATAAAAATCAATGATTTTAAAATGATTGAAATAATACTCAATATATTATTTGACCAGAATGGAAACAACAGAAACATACCAGACAAGGCAAAGATTTGAAATCCAAACAAGAGACTTCTAAGTAATCCATGAAACAAAAAGGACATCTCAAGAGAGATTAAATGCATGCAAACACACATACTCTCTAAACTGAAAAACATATGAAAATAAGACATATGAAAATTTTTAGAATAGAGGAAAAGTAGTGCTATACGGACAATATAGCAATAAGTGCATTTTCTTGAAAATAGTAAAAGTCTCAAATCAATAATATAAGCACAAAACCTAGAAACTGACAAGCATAACAAAACTAAATAAAGCAGAAAGAAGGAAATAATAAAGAGCACAATCAATAACATTAAAAACAGCAAAATAATAAAACAATGAAACAAAGATCTGGATCTTAAAAAACAAAACAAAAAAAAAACTGCCTCTAACAAGCCTGACAAAGAGAAAAATAGAAAGAAACAAATTACAGGCACACCTTGGAGATATTGCAGGTTCAGTACTAGGCCACCACAATACAGTGAATATTGCAACAAAGTAAGTCACACAACTTTTCAGTTTTCCAGTGCATATATAAAGTTATGTTTATGCTATACTACAGCCTATTAAATGTGCAATAGAATTATGTTTTTAAAATGTACATACCTTAATTTTAAAAGATTTTATTGCAAAAAATGCTAATGACCATGTAAACCTTCATTGAGATGTAAAGTTTTTGTTAGCAGAGAGTCCTACTTTGATACTGATAGCTGCTGACTCACCATGGTGGTGGTTGCAACAGAAAGACAACAGTGAAGTTGCCCCACAGGTTGACTCTTCCTTTGACAAAATATTTCTCTATAGCATGCAATTCTATTTAACAGCATTTTGTTCACAGTAGAATTTTTTCAAAATTGGAAGAGTCAATCCTCACAGATCCTGCCACTCTTTTATCAAGTAAGTTTGTGTCATATTCTAAATCCTTTGTTGTCATTCTAATAATGTTTACAGCATCTTCACCAGGAGTAGATTCCACCTCAAGAAACCCCTTTCTTTGATTATTCATAAGAAAAACTTCCTCATCTGTGAATACTTTATCATGAGATTGCAGCAATTCAGTCACATCTTCAGGCTCTCCTTCTAATTCTAGTTCTCTTGCTATTTTTACCACATCTGCCACTACTTTCCACCACTGAAGTCATAAACCCCTCAAACTGATCCATAAAGGGTCAAATAAACTTCTAAAGTTTTATTAATGCTGATATTTTGAACTCCCTCCATGAATCATGAATGTTCTGAATGGCATCTAGAATGGTAAGTCCTTTCCAAAATGTTTTCAAATTACTTTGCCCAGGTCTATCACGGCAATCCCTATCTATTATGGCAGCTACAGCCTGACAAAATGTATTTCTTAAATAGTGAGACTTGAAACTCAGAATTACTCCTTAATCCATAGGCTGCAGAATGGATGCTGTGTTAGCAGCCATGATAACAACATTATTCTCTTTGTACATTTTCATCAGAGCTCTTGGCTCACTATCAGTGAGCAGTAGAATTTTTTTAATCTATTTTTCTGAGCAGTAGGTCTCAACAGTGGACTTAAAATATTTAGTAAATCATGCTATAAACAGATGTATTGTGATTTAGCTTTGTTGTTTCATTTATAGAGCATCGGAAGAGTAAATTGAGCATAATTCTTGAGGGACCTATGATTTACAAAATGGTAAATGAGCAATGGCTTCAATTTAAAGTTACCAGCTGCCTTAGCCACTAACTCATGAGTCAGCCTGCCCTTTGAAGCTTTGAAGCCAGGCATTGACATCTTATCTCTAGCTATGACAGTCCTAGATGGCATCTTCTTCCAACAGAAGGTTATTTCATCTATACTGATAATCTGTTGTTGAGTGTAGCCACTGAAGATTCATCAGTGATTTTAGCTAGATTATAATTGGCTTGCTGCAACTTTTAAATCACCACTTGCAGCTTTACCTTGTACTTTATGTTATAGAGAGGACTTATTTCCTCAAACCTCAGGAAGCAACCTGTGCTAGCTTCCAACTTTTCGTGTGCAATTTCTGCATCTCATTTAGTCTTTGTAGGACTGAAGAGAATTCAAGCCTTGCTCTGGATTAGGTTTTGACTTAACAAAATTTTGTGGCTAGTCCAATCTAGCCAGACTGCTAAAATTATCTCTTTATTAGCAATTAAGCTGTTTCACCTTTTTATCATTCATGTGTTATCTGAAACAGTACTTTTACCTGTTTTCAAAAACTTTTAGTTTCCATTCACACCTTGGCTAACTGTTTGTTGCAAGAGGCCTAGCTTTTTACCTGTTTTGGCTTGTGACATGCCTTTCTCATTAAATTTGCTCATTTCTAGCTTTTCACTTAAAGTGAGAGATATGCAGCTCTTAGTTTCACTTGAACACTTAGAGGACACTGTAGGGCAAACATTTGGCCTAATTTCAGTATTGATGTGTCTCAGTGAAAAAGAAAACCCATAGAGAGAGAAAGAGATGGGAAATGGTCATTAAGTGGAACAAACAGAACACACACAACATGTATTGATTAAGTTCAACATCTTCTATGGATGTGGTTCATGGTAGGCCAAAACAATTGTATGAGTAACATCAAACATCACTGATCAGAAATCACCATCACAGACACAGTAATTATTAAAAAGTTTAAAACATTGTAAGAATTACCAAAATGTGACACAGAGACAAAATGAAAGCATGCTGTTGAAAAAAATAGCACTGACAGACTTGCTTGATGCAGGATTGTTATAAACTTTTGATATGTAAAAAACACAATCTTTGAGTAGAGTCAAAATGTAAAGCCCAATAAAATAAAGTACACCTGTTCCAACATCAGGAAAGAAACAGGAGAGATACCACTACAGACTCTGTAGGAATCAAAAGGATAGTAAGGAAATACTACAAACCACTCTACACACATCAGTTTGTTAACCTAAGAGGCACAGGCAATTCCTCAAAAGAAAAACAGACTACCAAAACTCACCAATGTGAAATTGGTAATTTGAACAGACCTACAACTATTAAGATAATTGAATTTGTAATTTTAAAACTCCTCCAAAAACTGTCTAGGCAAAAATTCTTTCACTGGAAAATCCCAACAAATACTTACAAAATTTACACCAATTCTAAACCATCTCTATCAGAAAATAAAAGGAGAGAATATCCAAATATTATGAAGGGAATGTTACCCAGATGCAAAAAGCAAACAAAGAAAGTATAATAAAACAAAACCCACAGACAAATATTTCTTATGTGAAAATATATCCAAAAGATCCTTAACAAAATATTGGTAAAAGAACTCAGAATTACATATAAAAATAACTATACATCATGACTAAATGGTGCTTATTCCACGTATGCAAGGATGGTTCAATGTTCGAAAATCAATCAATGTAAAACATCATTTTAACAGTTTGAAGAAACACAATCACATGATTATAGAATCAAAGCAGGAAAGCATTTCACAAAATTCAACCAACTCATGATAAAAAAAAGATGAGAAGAAAAAGGAAATTCCTCTACTTGGTAAAAAATAGCATTGTTTAAAAATCTACTAACATAAATCTTAATGGTAAAAAGACTGAAAGCTTTCCCCAAAGACCAGGAACAAAAAAAAGATATATGCTTTCACTACTATTATTCAATGAAGTAAATAATATTTAGCAAATGCAGTCAGACAATAAAAGGAAATAGGAAGCATACAGACTGGAAAGAAGGAGATAAACTGTCCCTATCTGCAATGGCACATTTGTCAACATAGAAAATCCCAAGGAACCTAGAAAAAACTCTTTAGAACTAATAAGGGAGTTCTTCAAGGCCACGGGATACAAGATTGATATATGAAAATCAATTGTATTTTTACATATCAGCCATAGACACGTGAATCTTTCAATTAAAATATAACACCACTTATCATTGCTCAAAAGAAAATGAAATAGGTAGGTGTACATCTACAAAACGTGTAGGGCTTGCATGCTGAAAACTACAAAATGTCGGTGAAAGGTATCAAAGATCTAATAAATAAACAAACATACAGAATTAACAGATTGTTAGACTCAACATTGTAAAAATATTAATTCTCCCCAAATTAATAACAAAAGCTTAGCTTGTTACCCATCAAAATCACAGTAAGTATTTTTAGTATACGTAGACAATATTATTCTACAACTTACGTGGAAAGGCAAAGGAATTACAGTATCTAAAACGATTTTGAAAAAGAATTCAGTGTGAGGCATCAGTCTTCTCAATTTCAAGACATATACAGGTATAATTATTAAGACTGTGTGGTATTAGCCAGAAAGATAAACATATAAATCAGTGAAACAGAATAGAGAAGCCAGGAATAGACCCCACACAAATATGCCCAACTGATTTTACACATAAGTAAAAAAGCAACTCAACAAATGGTGCTGGAGCAAGTGCATATCCATAGGCAAAAAAAATTAACCTCGACCTATCTCATGCCTTACATAAAAAATAACTCAAAATGGACACAGGACTTAAATATGAAGTGTAAAACTATAAAAGTTTTAGGAAAAATAGGAGAAAATCTTCTGGAGTAGCACTAGACAAGGAATTTTTATACTTGACACAAAAAGCACCATCCATAAAAGGAAGTATAGATAAACTGTACTTTATCAAAATTTAAAACTTTCACTGTGTGAAAAACCCTGGTAAGAAAGTGAAAGAGGCTATGTAACAAGAACATTTTGTAAACAATGTATCCAAGAAAATACTGGCATGCAGAAAATATAAAGAACCCTCAAATGCAACAACAAAAAAAAAAAGAAGAAAATGAGAAAAAGGCATAAAGAGACATTTCATTCAACAGGATTTGCAGATGGAAAATACATTCAACACCTTAGGCATTAGGAAAATGTAAATTAAAACCATAATAAGAACAGACACGGTGGCTCACACCTGTAATTCCAGCACTTTGGGAGGCTGAGGCAGGCGGATCACTTGAGGCCAGGGGTTCGAGACCACAGATGCTGAAACCTCACCTCTACTAAAAACATAAAATTTAGCTGCACATGGTGGTGCACATCTATAATCCCAGGTACTTGGGAGGCTGAGTCACACGCGTCATTGCACTCCAGCCTGGGTGACAGAGCAAGACTGTCTCAAAAAAACAAAAACAAACAAAAAAATGTAATGAGATATCATCACACATCTATAACAATAGCTACATTTTTTTAAATAGTGACTAAAAATGCTGGTGAAGATGGAAAGAATTGGATCACTCATAGTTCGCTGGTTGGAATGCACAATTTTATAGTCATTCTGCATATATTTTAGCAGTTATTTTAAAAATTAAATAGGCAATTACTATGTCAACTCTGCTATTGCACCCCTGGACATTTATCCCAGAGAAAAGAAAACTGTGTTAATACCCAAAACCTGTATGGGGTTACCATAGTTTCGTATTTACCCACAATTGGAAGCAACCTAGATTTCCCTTAATCAGTAAATGTTAAAAAGACTGTGGCACATCCATACCATGGAATACTTCTCTGTCATACAATGTGGCCAACACCTGATATACAACATGGATAAATAGTTAGATAATTATGCTGATAGAAAAAGACAACCCCAAAAGATTACATGTGGTGTGATTCCACTTACATAAGTTTCTTGATGGTAACAATATTACAGAAATGGAGAACAAATTCGTGTTTACAAGGAGTTCAGGTGGGAGATGGGGAAAGGGAAGTGGGTATTCTACAAACAGGCAAAATGAGGGATCCTTGTGTTGATGAAAATGTCCTATATCTTCACTAGGTCAATGTCAAACTCCTGATTGTGACACTGTACTGTTTTGCAAAATATTATCATTCGATGAAACTGGATAGAGGGTACAGAGGATCTCTCTTTAGAAAATCTTTTAACTACATGTAATTCTACAACTATCTAAAAATAAAAAGTTTAATTAAAAAATCAATTATAATTTTATATACCAGGAACAAACATTCAGAAAATAAAATTTAGGAAGATAATTCAAATGACTATGGAACAAGATGGCTGACTAAATGCAGCCAGAAAGTGCCTCTCCCACTTCACTGAACCCAAAATATCCAGTAAACCATCACACTTTCTTTTTAAAGAAAACACTGAAAGTTGATAGAAAGGTATGACTGACACTGAGGTAGAAGAGGGAGGATGCTGGGAACCCTGCATAACATTGCCGAGTACCAGGACCAGCTCCCAGCCCTAAACAGTTCCTAAGAAAAGTGTGAGTGAAGGAACTGCGGAGAAACACACTGGCATCCTAGCTACCTCTGGGATCCCATGATCCCCACAGACAGCTGAATTGACAGGGAGAACTGCCCAGAGAATAGGCAGAGGCAGAGGTCAAGCTTGCATGGAATGCAGGAGGTTGTGAGTATAGGGCAGCTGCAGCAAAACATAACCACAGGCACCCATTTCCAAAGGCTCTTCATATAGCTCCGAGTGGCTCTACCTCCTACTGACTGCTGGGATGGGAGAAAGGAGGGCTGCCTTTCCTGCATTACAAGAGGAGTCTGTCTGATCTGTATGCTCCTCTGTCTGCCAACCACTCCCAAGGCCCCTGCATGACCACAATTGGCCCACCTAATTGCTTTGCTGGCATCCTGGGAAATGCAGACTGTTAGGCCAAGAACGTTACACTATGAAGGATTCAATAGCTCTCAGTCAATATGTGGCAAATAATACTAAGGTATAGCTTTAGAATATTAAAACAAAATTCATAATTTGCAGGATAACCAAATTCCTAGTTTAAAAACAGAAAAAAAACCATAAAAAACAAAAGCAGCATAAGCATTTAATGTTTCTTTGTTGTGTCACAGAAAAAATATCTGCAGCAGATTCTGAACATGTGGTAGGTTAGATAGAATGATATTTTATATATATATGATATATCAAATATATATAAAACATACACATTTATTTGTACACATGCATTTGTTTAAATTGCATTAAGTTCTATAATATTACTGAATAATAATTTTCCTCCTTTTCTATATTGACACAGGATACATAAATGCTTATCAATAGGGGAATGAAGTGAATATTTTGCAAATGTCTATATTGTTTATCACTCTCTCTCTCCCTGGTATCAACCACAATGTCTGGCATGTGATAGGTGTTTAATAAATATTTGTTGAGTGAGTTAATGAATATATCCCATTATAGGCCCCCCTCTATATTCTGAAAGATTCATTCTTTTGAAAGAATGCAAAGAAAGATAGATTTCATTTTTCAGCATTCCCCAACCTTTGGGGCACCAGGGACTAGTTTCATGGAAGACAATGTTTCCGTGAACCGGGGCTGGGGGAGTGGTTTCAGGATGATTCAAGCACATTGTATTTATTATGTACTTTATTTCTATTATTACATTGTAATATATTATGAAATAATTATACAACTCACCATAATGTTGAATCAGTGAGAGCCCTGAGCTTGTTTTCCTGCAACTAGATAGTCACATCTCGGGGTGATAGGAGATAGTGACGCCCAAAGTGTGTTGCTTATATTCAGTCTGCTCAATAATCTCATTTTGGTTGCAGTCACTGCAGGAAACCCTGCTTCACAAAGACAGGATGTTGGAAATGGAAGCACGCTTTTTAGTGCTTTTGTGGCAATCTCAGGATATTCGACCTTGACTTTAATCTAGAACATATGGAGATTTGAAGTTGTCTCAAACATACTTTTAAGGCCACCATAATTTGTGAAGTCAAGCAGTGGATCCACTTCGAGCAAGGACAAAGGCAATTCACCTGACTTATTCAGGAATGGGTCACAAATCCATTCCTTCCAGTTTGGGAGTCTTTTGTGGTTTGGAGGTAATACTCAACTCTTCTGAAAGCCAGGATAGGTGATCATACACTAGCTGGGAGAAAGGCAGCCCTGGCTAAGTCTCTCAAAATCTCTGCTAATGTTTGAAACATGTCAGAAATACCAATGTTCCTTCATCACCTCCACAATTCCAGTTTGGTTTTGAATGGAGCCATTTTATCTGCCGACTTGAACACAGTTGCTGTTCTCCCCTGAAGTGACAGATCGAGTTCTCTGAGCAGGTTGAATAGGTCACACAAGTAAGCAAGTTTTGGGACCCATTCTGTGTCACTGAAATGTGCTACCAGTAGTGACTGTTTTTCTAAAAGAAAAGAACTGTTGTCCTAAAAGAAATCTCTGAAACGGCTCTTGAAACTCAAACTCTGGCCAGTGATCTACCTTTAGAAAACCATCTCACTCCTGCGTATAAGAGAAGATGCTCTGTGTCCATCTCCTCACAGAGTTGCATGAACAGATGTGAGTTAAGGGCATGTATTTTAAAGTGGTTGATAATTTTAATCACATCCTGTAAAATGCTGTTAAGTTCAGGTGACATTTTTTGGCTAGCCAGCATTTCTCTATGGATAACAGGGTGTGCAGACTCACATTCAGAAGTGCCCTCTTTGACCCGAGTAGTGAAACCAAAAAGCTGTCAAGTAATAGTAGCCGCTCCCTCTGTGCATATGCTGACAGAAAATGACCAATTCACTTTTCCTGATATGTAATCATTTAAAGACTTGAATAGTTCTGCAGTTGTGGTGTTGGTTGGCAACAAAAGCACACATAACATTCCCTCATGTACATCCTCCTGAAAAATATATCACAGAAAAACAAGCATTGTTCCCTTGTTGTCAACACTGGTAGACCCATCAACCTGGATTGCATACCATAGTGATTCATTAATCCTCTCTAACAGTTGTGCCTCCATGTACTCTCCTATCTCACTGATTCATCTAGTTACAGTGCTAGCTGAAAGAGGAACATACGACACCTTTTGAATTGCAGCTTCTCCTAAAAGTTCATGAAATATGTCCTTAGGAGCAGGCAGGATCAACTCTTCATGTAAAGGGCTTCTTAGCTTTAGCAATGCGGTTAGCCAGTGAGCATGATAGTCTCAGTGGAAACACATTTGATGAAACAGTGGCCTTTAGTAATTGCTTCTGTTCTTCATGTTCATGTTCTTTTCTTTTGAAAAACTCCAAAGGCTTGTCTTTTAATGCAGGGCATGTAGTCTCCATGTGGTGAAGTAGTTTTGAAGGTTTCATGGCTTTGGACAGCCAGTCACTACATATTACACAAAGAAGGCTCAGAGAATGTGAATCACCTATTGCAATGAACCCGTAACTTACGTAGGACTCTTGGTATTTTCTTTTATATGCAGCTTTTTGAGGAGGGTGGAGCAAGATGGCCGAATAGGAATAGCTCCAGTCTCCAGCTCCCAGCGCAAGCTACACAGAAGATGGGTGATTTCTGCATTTTCAACTGAGGTACCGGGTTCATCTCACTAGGGACTGCCGGACAATCAGTGCTGGTCAGCTGCTGCAGCCTGACCAGCGAGAGCTGAAGCAGGGCGAGGCATCGCCTCACCTGGGAAGCGCAAGGGGGAAGGGAATCCCTTTTCCTAGCCAGGGGAACTGAGACACACAACACCTGGAAAATCGAGTAACTCACACCCCAATACTGCGCTTTACCAAGGGTCTTAGCAAACGGCACACCAGGAAATTATATCCTATACCTGGCCCGGAGGGTCCCCGCCCACGGAGCCTCCCTCATTACTAGCACAGCAGTCTGCAACCTAACTGCAACGCGCAGCAAGGCTGGGGGAGGGGCGCCCGCCATTGCTGAGGCTTAAGTAGGTAAACAAAGCCACTGGGAAGCTCGAACTGGGTGGAGCCCACAGCAGCTCAAGAAGGCCTGCCTGTCTCTGTAGACTGCACCTCTGGGGACAGGGCACAGCTAAATAAAAAGCAGCAGAAACCTCTGCAGATGCAAACGACCCTGTCTGACAGCTTTGAAGAGAGCAGTGGATCTCCCAACACGGAGGCTGAGATCTGAGAACAGACAGACTGCCTGCTCAAGTGGGTCCCTGACTGCTGAGTAGCCTAACTGAGAGACATCCCCCACTAGGTACAGGCCGACACCCCACACCTCACATGGCGGGGTACACCCCGGAGATGAAGCTTCCAAAGCAAGAATAAGACAGGTACACTCGCTGTTCAGCAATATTCTATCTTCTTCAGCCTCTGCTGCTGATACCCAGGCAAACAGGGTCTGGAGTGGACCTCAAGCAATCTCCAACAGATAGAAGGAAAACTAACAAACAGGAAGGACACCCACACCAAAACCCCATCAGTATGTCACCATCATCAAAGACCAAAGGCAGATAAAACCACAAAGATGGGGAAGAAGCAGGGCAGAAAAGCTGGAAATTCAAAAAATAAGAGCACCTCTCCCCCTCCAAAGGAACGCAGTTCATTGCCAGCAACAGATCAAAGCTGGACAGAGAATGACTTTGATGAGTAGAGAGAAGGAGCCTTCAGTCCATCAAACTTCTCAGAGCTAAAGGAGGAATTACGTACCCAGCACAAAGAAACTAAAAATCTTGAAAAAAAATGGAAGAATGGATAACTAGAATAATCAATGCAGAGAAGGCCATAAACGAACTGACAGAGATAAAAACCATGACACCAGAAATATGTGACAAATACACAAGCTTCAGTAACCGACTCGATCAACTGGAAGAAAGAGTATCAGCGACTGAGGATCAAATGAATGAAACGAAGAGAGAAGTCTAAAGAAAAAAGAGGAAAAAGAAATGAACAAAGCCTTCAGGAAGTATGGGTTTATGTGAAAAGACCAAATCTACGTCTGATTGGGGTGCCTGAAAGTGAGGGGGAAAATGGAACCAAATTGGAAAACACTCTTCAGGATATCATCCAGGAGAACTTCCCCAACCTAGTAAGGCAGGCCAACATTCAAATTCAGGAAATACAGAGAATGCCACAAAGATACTCCTCGAGAAGAGCAACTCCAAGACACATAATTGTCAGATTCACCAAAGTTGAAATGAAAGAAAAACTGTTAAGGGGAGCCAGAGAGAAAGGTTGGGTTACCCACAAAGGGAAGCCAATCAGACTAACAGCAGATCTCTCAGCAGAAACTCTCCAAGCCAGAAGAGAGTGGGGGCCAATATTCAACATTCTGAAAGAAAATAATTTTAAACCCAGAAGTTCATATCCAGTCAAACTAAGTTTCATAAGTGAAGGAGAAATGAAATCCTTCACAGACAAGCAAATGCTTAGAGATTTTGTCACCACCAGGCCTGCCCAACAAGAGATCCTGAAGGAAGCACTAAACATGGAAAGGAACAACCTGTACCAGCCATTGCAAAAACATGCCAAAATGTAAAGACCACCGATGCTAGGAAGAAACTGCATCAACTAATGAGCAAAATGACCAGCTAATATCATAATGACAGGATCAAGTTCACACATAACAATATTAACCTTAAATGTAAATGGACTAAATGGTCCAATTAAAAGACACAGACTGGCAAATTGGATAAAGAGTCTAGACCCATCAGTTTGCTGTATTCAGGAGACCCATCTCACATACAGAGACACACATAGGCTCAAAATAAAGGGATGGAGGAAGATCTACCAAGAAAACGGAGAACAAAAAAAAAGCAGGGGTTGCAATCCTAGTCTCTGATAAAACAGACTTTAAACCACCAAAGATCAAAAGAGACAAAGAAGGCCATTACATAATGGTAAAGGGATCAATTCATCAGGAAGAGCTAACTATCCTAAATATATATGCACCCAAAACAGGAGCACCCAGGTTCATAAAGCAAGTCCTTAGAGACTTACAAAGAGACTTAGACTCCCATACAATAATAACGGGAGACTTTAACACCCCACTGTCAACATTAGACAGATCAACGAGACAGGAAGTTAACAAGGATATCCAGGAATTGAACTCAACTCTGCATCAAGCGGACCTAATAGACATCTACAGAACTCTCCACCCCAAATCAACAGAATATACATTCTTCTCATCACCACATCGCACTTATTCCAAAATTGACCACATAGTTGGAAGTAAAGCACTCCTCAGCAAATGTAAAAGAACAGAAATTATAACAAACTGTCTCTCAGACCACAGTGCAATCAAACTACATCTCAGGACTAAGAAACTCAATCAAAACCACTCAACTACATGGAAACTGAACAACCTGCTCCTGAATGACTACTGGGTACAAAACAAAATGAAGGCAGAAATAAACATGTTCTTTGAAACCAATGAGAATAAAGACACAACATACCAGAATCTCTGGGACACATTTAAAGCAGTGTGTGGAGGGAAATTTATAGCACTAAATGCCCACAAGAGAAAGCTGGAAAGATCTAAAATTGACACTCTAACATCACCATTAAAAGAACTAGAGAAGCAAGAGCAAACACATTCAAAAGCTAGCAGAAGGCAAGAAATAACTAAGATCAGAGCAGAACTGAAGGAGATAGAGACACAAAAACCCCTCCAAAAAATCAATGAATCCAGGAGCTGGTTTTTTGAAAAGATCAACAAAATTGATAGACTGCTAGCAAGACTAATAAAGAAGAAAAGAGAGAAGAATCAAATAGATGCAATAAAAAATGATAAAGGGGATATCACCACCGACCCCACAGAAATACAAACTACCATCAGAGAATACTATAAACACCTCTACGCAAATAAACTAGAAAATCTAGAAGAAATGGATAATTTCCTGGACACTTACACTATCCCAAGACTAAACCAGGAAGAAGTTGAATCCCCAAATAGACCAATAGCAGGCTCTGAAATTGAGACAATAATTAATAGCCTACCAACCAAAAAAAGTCCAGGACCAGACAGATTCACAGCCGAATTCTACCAGAGGTACAAGGAGGAGCTGGTACCATTCCTTCTGAAACTATTCCAATCAACAGAAAAAGAGGGAATCCTCCCTAACTCATTTTATGAGGCCACTATGATCCTGATACCAAAGCCTGACAGAGACACAACAAAAAAAGAGAATTTTAGACAAATATCGCTGATGAACATCGATGCAAAAATCCTCAATAAAATAGTGGCAAACTGAATCCAGCAGCACATCACAAAGCTTATCCACCATGATCAAGTGGGCTTCATCCCTGGGATGCAAGGCTGGTTCAACATACGCAAATCAATGAACGTAATCCAGCATATAAACAGAACCAAAGACAAAAACCACATGATTATCTCAATAGAGGCAGAAAAGGCCTTTGACAAAATTCAACAGCCCTTCATGCTAAAAACTCTCAATAAGTTCGGTATTCGGTATTGATGGATCGTATCTCAAAATAATAAGAGCTATTTATGACAAACCCAGAGCCAATATCATACTGAATGGGCAAAAACTGGAAAAATTCCCTTCGAAAACTGGCACAAGACAGGGATGCCCTCTCTCACCACTCCTATTCAACATAGTGTTGGAAGTTCTGGCCAGGGCAATCAGGCAAGAGAAAGAAATCAAGGGTATTCAGTTAGGAAAAGAAGAAGTCAAATTGTCCCTGTTTGCAGATGACATGATTGTATATTTAGAAAACCCCATTATCTCAGCCCAAAATCTCCTTCAGCTGATAAGCAACTTCAGCAAAGTCTCAGGATACAAAATCAATGTGCAAAAATCACAAGCATTCTCATGCACCAGTGACAACAAACAGAGAGCCAAATCATGAATGAACTCCCATTTACAATTGCTTCAAAGAGAATAAAATACCTAGGAATCCAACTTACAAGGGATGTAAAGGACCTCTTCAAGGAGAACTACAAACCACTGCTCAATGAAATAAAAGAGGACACAAACAAATGGAAGAACATTCCATGCTCATGGATAGGAAGAATCAATATCATAAAAATGGCCATACTGCCCAAGGTAATTTATAGATTCAATACCATCCCCATTAAGCTACCAATGACTTTCTTCACAGAACTGGAAAAAACTACTTTAAAGTTCATATGGAACCAAAAAATAGCAAAGACTTGGAATCAACCCAAATGTCCATCAGTGACAGACTGGATTAAGAAAATGTGGCACATACACACCATGGAATACTATGCAGCCATAAAAAAGGATGAGTTCGTGTCCTTTGTAGGGACATGGATGCAGCTGGAAACCATCATTCTCAGCAAACTCTCGCAAGGGCAGAAAACCAAACACCGCATGTTCTCACTCATAGGTGGAAACTGAACAATGAGATCACTTGGACTTGGGAAGGGGAACATCACACACTGGGGCCTATTATGTGGAGGGGGGTGGGGGGAGGGATGGCATTGGGAGTTATATCTGATGTAAATTATGAGTTGATGGGTGCAGCACACCAACATGGCACAAGTATACATATGTAACAAACCTGCATGTTGTGCACATGTACCCTAGAAATTAAAGTATAATTTTAAAAAAAGCAAAAAAGAGAATAAATAAATAAATAAATAAATGCAGCTTTTTGTTGTTGTTGTTGTTGTTGGCAGTCTTAGAGTCTTCTGCTATCTCATCATTGGGTCTTTCTCCCTTCAAAGAAGCTCTCCCGTGATGTTTGGCTTTTAATTGTTTTGGGTAGAGTTAGCTTGTGGGTTTACCAAAACTGTGAGTGAGACAAGTGTGTAATGCAGGAAAGAGGAGCAGATGAAAGTGGTAAATAAAACAAGCAGGCCACACGTGAACTAAAAGAAGTGTTGGATTCCGACTTCAAGTGTACCACCAGATGCAGCTGTACAATTGAAGTATATCACCTCACCTGCCACTATAAAGCCTGACGTCAGATGCAGCCTGTTACCTGTCACTCACTGATTAGGTTTTGAAATGAGTCTGCAAGTAATTGATTTATTATGGTCTCTGTGCAGTCAAACCTCCCTGCTAATGTTAATCTGTATTTGCAGCTGCTCCCCAGCGCTAGCATCATTGCCTCAGCTCCACTTCAAATCATCAGGCATTATATTCTCATAAGGAGTGCTCAACCTAGATCTCTCACATGTGCAGTTCACGATAGGGTTCATGGCCCAATAAGAATCTAATGCTGCTGCTGATCTAACAGAAGGCAGGGCTCAGGTGCTAATGTGAGCAATGGGGAGTGGCTGTAAATACAGAGGAAGCTTCACTTGCTCATCTGCCACTCACCTCTTGCTGTGCAGCCCAGTTCTCAACAGGTCACAGACTGCTACTGGTCCATGGTCTGGGGGTCGGGGACCCCTGCTTTTTTTTTTTTTTTTTTGAGAGACGGAGTCTCACTCTATTGCCCAGGCTGGGGTGCAGTGGCACAATCTCGGCTCACTGCAACCTCCACCTCCCGGGTTCAAGCGATTCTCCTGCCTCAGCCTCCCGAGTAGCTGGGACCACAGACGCACGCTGCCATGCCCCACTAATTTCTTTTGTATTTTAGTAGAGAAAGGGTTTCACCATGTTGCCCAGGCTGGTCTCGAACTCCTAAGCTCAGGTAATCCGCCGGCCTCGGCCTCCCAAAGTGCTAGAATTACAGGCGTGAGCCACCACACCCAGCCAACCCTGATTTTTATATTAACTGTATTACCAAATATATTTTCATTGTAAAGTTTAGGGATAAGATCAAACAAAACCCTCTGAATCGGAACAGTTATCCCTCAATCTCCGGGTTTGTCTCAGTATTGGGAATTTCTCCTGAGTCTCCTCAGGTGAACATTAACTTACCTGTTAGGGAACAGGCAACAACTAAAGCATTTTTATGTAATGAGTAACTAAAATTATGATACTTTGTTTTTAAGCTCACTTTAATAGTTTTCATTTATTTTGGTATTTAATCACCTTCTACCATGTATTATTTATTGAGTGTTTCTTATACAGTCATGCATTGCTTAACAACAGGAATATGTTCTCAGAAATACATTAGGTGATTTCATCATTGTGCGAACATCACAGTCTATTCTTACACAAGTCTAAATAGTATAGACTACTACACACCTAGGCTATACAGTAGCCTAGTGATCCCAGGCTACAAACCAATAGAAGATGTTACTGTAGGCAACTGTAACACAGTGTTAAATACCTATCTAAACATAGAAAACACAGTAAATATACTGTATTATAATCTTCTACAACTACCTCTGTATATGTGGTCCATCACTGATTGAAATATGCAGCATCTGACTGTAAATTACCACTGGTGGTATTTTCTTATAGCAGCACAAAGATATTATATAAATAAAATGTATAATTATATTTTTACTAGTGCAAAGAAATCCATAAGGACTAATACATGTACAGTGACTTACAGTAATATTCAGGGCTTTTTTGACTAACATTATTTCATATTTTCAAGAGGAAATATTGTAATCTTTATAAATAAAATTCATTCCTGAATATGTGTCTTTTTAAAAAAAGTCTACCCCACTGGGCATAGTAGTAAACCAGAGTTAAAGCACTACAGAAAATCTCCGAGTGAACATAGTTAAAAACTTTGCTCCACAAAATTCGGTCATTTCCAATTCCAATCATAAAACTTATCTCCAAAACACACTTCAGTTATTTGACTCAAAAATCAACTGATTTATATACATAATATCCAACTGATTCCTAGCTTTCTGACACCACATTATGAATAGCTCCACTGTGGTATAACTGAGAAAATACAGGTAATAGCAACTTCCTTTGAATTTGCAAGCTGATTGCCTTTGCGAGTGGATCTTTAAACGAGTCCAGCAATCTGTTTTAATATTTGAATATTTTTAAAACATTTATTTTCCATTTAATATGAACATACATATTTCACAAAATACAGTAGTCTCCCTTATCTGTGGTTTCTCTTTACAGAGTTTCAGTTACTTATGGTCAACTGAGGTCCAAAACTAGGTGAGTACAGTACAATAGAATGTTATGAAAGAGGGTGACAGAGAACACATTGACATAACTTATATTGTTATAATTATTCTATTTTATTATTTGTTATTGTTAATCTCATACTATGCCTAACTTATAAGTTAAACTTTATCATAGGTATGTATATAAATGAAAAAACAAGATATATACAGGGTTCAGTAACATCTGTGATTTCAGGGATCGACTAGGGTTCTTGGAACGTATCCCTTGCAAAAAAGGAGGGACTACTTTACTTTGAGTTGCTATATATTCGATAATAAACATCTCACTGATATTTAGTCTTATAAAATTTATACGTCCTTAATACAATGAAAGAAGCATACCTAACTGTGAGAATCATGTGGGCATTTAATGTACATTCTTAAATCTTTTTTTAAAGGATTTTAAATTTTATCTTAAGCACACTAGATGGCTTTAAAGGGTTGGCATGATCTGATTTATGTATTTTTAATTCTACCTATACAATTTATTTTATTTTTAAAATTAGAAAACATTTGGCTGGGTGTGGTTGTCTTATGCCTGTAATTCCAGAACTCTGGGGGGCCAAGGCAGGAAGATGACTGAGACCAGCCTGGGCAACATACTGAGACCCTGATTTAAAAGAAAATACTAAAAAAAATTAAAAAATAAAAATAAAAAATAAAATAAAGCCAGATATGGTGGCATGTGCCTGTGGTCCCAGTTGCTTGGGAGGCTGAGGAAGGAGGATTACTTCAGCCTGGGAGGTCAAGGATACAGTGAGACATGATAGAGTCACTGCACTCCAGTCTGGGTGACAGAGTGAGACTGTGTCTCTGTAAAAATAAAATTTAAAAAATAATTGTGGTAAAACACACACAAAATAAGATTCACCACCTTAATCCCTCTTAAGAATACAGTTTGGTACTGTTAAATACAATTACCCTGTTGTGCAACCAAACACCATCTTGTAAAACTGAAACTCTGTACCCATTAAACAACAACTCCCCATTTCCTCCACCACTGAACTCCTAGCAACCACCATTCTACTTCCTGTTTTTATGAACTGACAATAATAAATATTTCATGTAAGTAGAATTATACAATATTTGTCTTCTTCTGGCTGGCTTATTTCATTTAGAATAAGGCCCTCAAGATATATATTATCTATTAATATATATCTTATTTAAGATATATATTATCAAGATATTATATATTTTATCTATTAATATATTATATTTTGTCTATTTTATATATATATTGTTTTATTTATTCATTCTTTCCACCTTTTGGCTATTCTGAATAACGCTGCTATGAACATGGGCATATCAGTATCTCTTTGAGACCCTACCTTCAATTCTTGGAATTGTACAATCATAAATTCTATTTTTAACTTTTTGAGGAACAATTATACTATTTTTCATAATAGATGTACCATTTTACATCCCCACCAACAATACCCAAAGTTCCAATTTCTATATATCCTCACAAACATTTGTTATTTCAGGATTCTTCTTGTTTTCTTTTTTTACAGCAGCCATTCTTACGTGTGTGAGGTAATATCTCACCATGGTTTTGATTTGCATTTGCCTAATGATTAGAGATGTTGAGCATCTTTTCAAATACTTGTTGGCCATTGTGTATCTTCTTTGCATAATATAAATGTGTATTCAAGTCCTTGCCCAATTTTAATCTAGTTTTTTTTGTTGTTGTTGCTGTTGAATTCTTTTTAATCTTTTGTGACTAAATTATAACTCTTTAAATGATGAGGTTCTAATCATAGGTAAAGTTGTTATTGGTTGGTTGGTTTTCAAATCATATGAGAAGTAAGCTGGAGCAATGGCAAAAGCATTATATCAGAGAACAGAAGATGTGGTTTCAAATGATAATTATATGACATATTTGTAGAGTGACTGTGTACACACATTTTAACCTCTGGTCATCAGGCCCCTCGTAAAAACAATGGGACAATTATATCTCCCCTATGAGATCATAGGGTTATTCTGAGTATCTAATGAGAGATATAATTGTAAAACATTACAAAATTGTTATAAATAAATGATGCACATAAAATCAGTTTAAATAACTTTCAAAAAAAAATTTTTTTTTTTTTTTTTAAATGGAGTTTCACTCTGTCGCCCAGGCTGGAGTGTTATGGCATGATCTTGGCTCATTGCAACCTCTGCCTCCCAGGTTCAAGCAATTCTTGTGCCTCAGCCTCCCAAATAGCTGGGATTACAGGTGCCCACCACCACAGCCAGCTAATTTTTTGTATTTTTAGTAGAGGTGGGATTTCGCCTTGTTGGTCAGGCTGGTCTTCCTAAATATTCAGGAATTTCCAAGGAGCAATTAAAAATTACGAGTACAATTTAAAAATGCAAAAATGCACTTCATTACATACAAATATACTACTGCAAAAAGCTATAGAACAACCTACCACACTCCCTTCGGATGGCCCATGAATTACTTTTTCCTATATATTGAGAAAGAAAAGATAAACATAAACAGACTTCCAAACATGAAATAGTATGGTAAACAACATTTACATGCCTTACTATAAAATTTAAATTAGTATTTTAAATATGTAATTATAAAAGAATTTACCTAAAAATTATTACTATTTAAATATAATCATTAGCTTATTCAAAACTTTGAAAAACTTGTAAAAAATCCCAGATTTGTTTACTTAGTGACTGAATTTTAACTTTGAAAATCTCCTTATCAGTCTTTTACTAGCACAGCCGTTAAGGACAAAGACTAGGTAATCTGGATTTAATTCTGGCACATACATTTAATAGATGTGTGACCTTCAGCAAGTTAGTTAACCTCTGGTCTGAGACTGTCTTTCTCATGTTTAAAATTAAGCTAACAACCACACCTCTCTCAGAGTTGTTTCATACATTAAATAAGTCAACAAAGTGCTTAAAATACTGATTGACATGTTATAACCATTTGCTGTTATTATTTCTATAACTATGTTTATTACTATTTTTCCTGCTTTGACATTGTGATAAATTCCCTTAAAAGGATAGAAGGAAATGTGAAACATCTTTGGTGGTGGGTGGCACAGTTAAAGGTTTATCTAATTTCATCAAGGCAATCAGAGAAGATACTAATGTGGGTAGAGAATAAAATTAGTCTTACAAAGCATCATTAGTCTCTAAAAAAGTATACTAAACCACTGGTTTACGTTGTAATTTAGACATACTTAAAGAGAAATTTGAGAAGAATGTCTGCAGTATACAGATCATTTACAATCTTAATATAACTTGTAATTACTTGTTCTCAAACTCGAGTTTAACACAAAGTGTTCTGTGAATTTTACAGAACTAATCCCAAATCTAAATAATTAAATAGAGAAATCCAAATGTTAACAAAGAACAGGCAGCTTTAGAAGTAAACTCCAATTAACAGACAAGAAAGCGAAAAACTGATTAATTGAAAAAAGTAATGTAAAGCCCCCAAAGAATTAAGCTATCACTTGTAAATAAATCTCAGTTGGCTGCCTTTGATTATGCATATACTTTTCCTATCTATCTGGTTGGCACAGGTACATGACTCAAGTAAAGGTGTACATAATCAGTATTATTAAGCTGATCGAAGTAAAACAGGGAATTAACTATAGTTATTATCTACATAAAAAGAAGAAAAAGAATAAAAAGAGTGAAAACACCAATTCCTCAAATACAAATAGAACTTGAAAGCAGTGTCTAAATCTTTGATTTAAAAAAATAAAATAAAACTCCCCTCATACTTTCTCCCAGTCATTGTTCTACCCACAACAGAAGGAAATACTGACTTCTAACACTATATATTAATTTTGTCTGTTTCTGAACTTCATAAAAATGAATCATACCATAGGATTCCTTTTGTATCTGATGCCTTTGCAGAACATTAAGTTTATGAGATTCATCTATGTTTAAATTTAATTGTATGCTGTTCATTCTCATTGTACAGTATACCATGATATGAATGTACCATGATTTAGCTATCCATTCTACTATAAGTAGACATTTGGATTGTTTCCAACTTAGGCCATTATATATAGTCCTACTATCAACATTCCTGCACATGTCCTTTGGTAAACTTAAGCAAACTTTCCTGTTAGATATACACCTACAACTAAAATTCCTGGGTAACAGATAACATATATGTTCAGGCTTAGTAAACACTCCCAGCTTCCCAAAGTGGTAGTACCAATTTGTATATCAGATATCCAACTACACAACTTCCTTACAAACACTTCGAAATGGCATCTTTTTTACTTAGCCACTCTGGTGGGTGTCTAGAAATATTTTGCTGTGGTTTTAATTTGCATTTCCCTAATGATTTTTTATGTTGAGTACCTTTTCATGTTCATATTGACCATATACTATTTGTGAAGTGCCTTTTCAAGTCTTTTATTCATTTTTAAAATTGGGTTATTGAATATGAATCCTTTGTTGGATATATGTATTACAAGTATCTTCCTTCATTCTATGATTTACCTTTCAGTTTTTAGATTATTTCTAAAGTTCTTATTTTTAATGTGATCCAATGTATCAATTTTTCCGATTATTATTTAAGAAATCCTTGCCTAACCCAAGATCACGAAGATACTCTCCCATGTTTCTATCTAAAAGCTTTATTTTTTAAATCTTTCATATTTGGATCTATGATGTACCTAAAATGGATTTTTATGTATGTCAGTAATCGTATTTTCTATAAGGATATTGAATTGAAAAAAAATTTTCTCCATTATACCTAAAAAAATCAGTCATAAACCAGGGAGTAGCATATATGCAGATCTGTTCCTGGAAGTAATAGTTTTCTTTTACTTCTGTAACAAATTAGCACAAACTTTGCAGCTCAAAACAACACAACTTTACTATTCACAATTTACAAGTCAAAAGTCCAGGTTAGCTCAGCTAATTTTTCTATTCTCAGTTTCAAAAAAAAAAAAAAAAATCAAAATGTCTGCCTTCTGAGCTCTTGCTCCGAAAGATCAGTGAAGATTCTACTTCACAGAGTTCAGTTTCTTCAGTTCCTTTGGCTATAGGATTGAGGTCCCTATTTCCTTGCTAACTTAAGCTAGAGGCTATGTTCAGCAACCAGAGGCCTCTCTCCAGTCTTTTACATAGGCCCTTAAATCTCACCAATAATAGTGCATAGAATCTTTCTCGTGCTTGGAATCGATGACTCCCACTCTGCTGCATCTCTATTCTGCTTTCAGCTAGAAAAACTTCTCTGCTCTTAAGGGTTCATGTGATTAGACTGGGCCCACCCAGATAACCTAAGATAATTTCTCTATCTTAACTGTTTGTAACCTTAACTGTCTTTGCAAAGTTCCTTTTGCCTTATAATGTGACATATTCACAGGTACCACGAACTAGGGCTGGATATCTTTGAAGGCCATTATTCTGCCTACCATACTGGATACTCTCTCCTGTTACACTAGCCTATTCTTGCACCAATGCCATTGTTTTTAATAACTCTACTATTGCGTTACAGAAAATGATGGCAATTGGTACTCCTACAGTTATTTTGTTACTCCTTAAGATTGCCTTGACTATCCATGATCCTTTGAATTTCTAAACAAATTTCAGAAGATAGTCATTTTTTTTACTTAAAAAAAACCCAAAACCTATTTGACATTTTGATAGCACTGAATCTTTATACCTATAGATCTATATCCCCTATTTGGCCAATTTTGGTTAATCTTCCATCTGAACTTCAAAAGAATGTGTACTCTCATATTTTCCAGTGAAATGTTATATAGATGTAAATTAAGTCACTTATTACTCTTGCTGTAAAAACGTGCTCTGCCTCTCTCTCTCTTTTTTTTTTTTTGTCGTCTACTTGTTCTATCAGCTATTGATGGTTGGTACTACTGACAGCATCATAAATTCTCCCAGTATGTTTGGGGATTTGTCCAGTTCTTTTGCTTCTATCAATTTTTGCTTTATATACACTATCTCACTATGTGCATGCAGATTCAGGATTGTGAAAACTTCCTGATACAATTACCCTTTTATTATTATAAAACATCCATCTTTTATACAAATTCTCCTAACTTTACGATGAGGCTATATCCTGAGAAACCCACTGTAAGTGAAAAATATTGTTAAGTCAAAAATACATTTCATATACTGTAGCATATTGGTTATTTACCCTCATGACTGCTTGGCTGAGTGGAAGGTGCAGCTTGCTGCTACTGCCCAACACTGCAAGAGAGTATTCTATTACATTCACTAACCTAGAGACAGATCAAAATTCAAAGCATGGCTTCTACTGAATGTGTGTCATTTTTGCACCACTGTAAGGTCAAACAACTGTAAGCTGAACCATCATATGTTATGGACCACCTATATTTAGTCTTTATCTTATATTCTATTTTATTGGATGTAGTAGCTACACCAGTTTGCCTTTCAGTGTTAGCATACAGTGTATCTGTTCACCCTTTTAGCTTCATCCTCCCTTTTAATTTAAGATGTAGCTCTTGAATGCAGTACATAATTGGGTTTTACTTGTTTTATATAGCCTGACAAGCTTAGTGATTCAATTGCAATAATTAGTCCATTTATATTGAATGTGATTACCAATATAATTAGGACAAAACAGAGGAAAAATAAGCTTTACTACAGATGCAACTGAGACTTGAAATACATCCCCAAGGTCAACTCTGCTACAGAATAGTGACGTGTATATTTTATCTTCATTTTCTCATTGCTCTAAGCAGAAGTACTAATTTGCTACGAGTTACTCCATTCTACTTGGAAGGAAAGTCTCAACACATAGGTTTTCCTAAAATCAAATATTTACTTGAAAGCCTGTATTAAATCCAAGGTGATGTTCAAGGTCAAACTTAGTCTCTGAATAATCTTTACCTCAAACAAAAGTACTAGTAGCACTTTGGACATTTCACAGTATAATAAGATAGTGGTACACTTAAAAAACCCCAAAGATAAAAACACTGTTAAGTAATTCATATCATTTCATATTCATTTTAATGTGACCTAGGAAATAAACTATTGTAAATGTCTTCCAAAACCATTTCATTTTTGTTGTTATTGTTGTTTTGTTGAGACAGAGTCTCGTTCTCTTGCCTGGGATGGAGTGCACTAGCGCAATCTCGGCTCACTGCAACCTTCGCCTCCCAGGTTCAAGCGATTCTCCTGCCTCAGCCTCCCGAATAGCTGGGATTACAGGCACGTGCCATCATGCCCAGCTAATTTTTTGTATTTTTAGCACGAATGGAGTTTCATCATGTTGGCCAGGCTGGTCTCAAACTCCTGACCTCAAGTGATCCGCCTGTCCCAGCCTCCCGAAGTGCTGGGATTACAGGCATGAGCCACCACGCTCAGCCCAAAACCATTTCTTAGGCCACAAAAAATTATCACACATCAATTCAGGAATGAACAAAAGAATATGATCCATTGCACCTAGGTGTTTCAGCTTCTTTATTACAAATCCCTTACTCCAGTCTATGTCATCTGTGATCCTTCATTAAATCCCTATATTTAATATTTTCTCTAACCTAACCTCTAATGAATACCCAGAGTTACTTTCTAAACACAAATATGATGAGCACTACTTACATTTATATATAAAATCTCCCAATGGCAAGCTTTAGTTTCAGATAAAATTTCATATGTATATATCTGTTAAAATTTGTAAATGTATAAACTTATAAATCAATTTAGATATATAAATTTTATATACTATAATCTATAATTTATATATTATATATATGTGGGGGGGTACACACATACATATTTCCAGCTATTCTCTTTCCTCTGCCTTTTATTTGCCACACTTTAATATACGTTTCAAGGTCTAGCTTAACTTTCCAAACAACAGAAAAAATAGTCATCACCATTCACCAGCTGGGTCAGATGGACTACGTAATTTTATTTTTATGTTCCAGTCATTTTATATTGCAGAAGTAAAAATAAAGGAGCAGTGAAATTTCATCAGAAAGTTTTGGTTTTGAATGTATATGTATTCAATGTCTCCCAAATGCTACTAACGCTTCATCAATTGTCATGTATGAACCAGAGATAATATTTGTAAATATTGAGTTCAGATGTCAAATACATCCCTAATTGGATCTAACCTATCATTATTCTGGTTCTTCTTGAACTGACATCATCAAAATACAGCACACCTGATGAATTTTTTTTAAACCTTTAGCTTATAGTTTTGATGAAGAGAAAATGGCCATCTTCTTTGTTCGATAATTGCAAAACAGTTTCACTTTTACACTTATAACACCACTTATAATTACCAATTAATACTTTTTTCATTTCTACATTATCTGTTTCCTTCTAGTCACCTATGCATATATATATGTATTTGCCTTCAGTATTTGTCCACTTAGGAACCACATATAATAAACCTGAGCACAAAATCAAAAAAGATTAAAGAATATGTTACCTATTCTTTTAGCAAAATGGGATGGTCCAGGTTCTTTCTGCAAAATATTGTGTGAGCAGGTCCTTCTCATTCTTCACTAACTGAATGTGAATATTATTACCTGCTTTTTGTTTTGAGAAATACATTATTCACACATTGATAGCTGTCTGAAGAAATGCATCTTGGGTAGTGTCATCTGATGACTCACTATGAGAATCTGCTTCTAATCTGATGTCTGATTTGACTAGTAAATATTAAAGTCTTTTGTCAACTTTCATATCTTTGTCATTATGGAAAAGAAGAATTAAAGGGAAAATTTACCCCCCACCAAAAAAAAGTTTGAAAAAAAAAAAAGAAAATTAAAAATTCTGAATTCTCAACTGTGTTCAATGAAAGGTAAAAGGAGGCCACAAAGATGGGGTCTCTCATCTTCTTTTATTTATATACTCATGAAAGAACATGTAATATTTTGGGCAACTTGATAAAACTAAAAGATAAAGCAATAGTGACCATTTATTCAACTACTGCATTTACCGTTCTAGATGATTTCATCATTCTCCCATTTTCCTATTATTTTATTTCATTGTTTGTTGTTGTTGTTCCTTCTTGTTTTGAGATGGAGTTTCCCTCTTATCCCTCAGGCTGGATTGCAATGGTGCAATCTCAGCTCACTGCAACATCTGCCTCCCTGGTTCAAGCAATTCTTCTGCCTCAGTCTCATGAATAGCTAGGATTACAGGCATGTGCCAGCACGCCCAGCTAATTTTTGTATTTTTAGTAGAGATAGGGTTCCACTATGTTGGCCTGGCTGGTCTCAAACTCCTGACCTCAAGTGATCCACCTGCCTCAGCCTCCCATTTAAGAACAGTTGACGATAGCTGATAAGTAATGATGAAATAATTCTAATAACAATAAAACAGCAAAATGTTTCAAGACAGAGAAAATACAGGAACATTATGATACAAAAACATATCACAGATTTATAAAGAGGCCCAATAGATCTAGGTGGTAAATATAAAATTTAAAAATACATATATATATATACAGAAATAAACAATTTTTCTCTTTGCTCTTTGGAAGAGCCCTAGAAAATAATAAAAGTCATAAAATATCAATCCTTATAAATTCTCAGAATTGCTCAAAAACAGAAACTCAAAAGTAAGTCAGAATCCAATGGACCTTGGTGGTGTACTGAGGGTTAAAGGCCACTAACTTTCTAAGATTTCTGTCAGAGAGCAACAAACAAAATTAACCTCATACTTACCAGTTTCCCCACTGTATTTTATGCATGCCTCCATTATTCTACCCATTACACTGTATTATACATATTCATAATGTACAATATACATTATGATTTTGATTTTTCAGCTACACTATATTTCTGGAACTTAGGAAAATGCCTTAAACATGGTAGTCCTTTTAAGTGTTTGTTAAATTAGAACTTTCTCACAAACTATAATACTATCTTATGAGATACAGGAACTAATTTAACTTCCTGAAACTCAAAGAATAAAAAAGTCTCTAGCATGCGTTAGACTTAATAAAGCAGGTAAAGCTTATCTATAGGTTGTCTCATTCCTTATCTATATTTTACTGGTTAGTACCCTAAAATTATATTTTCTGATGAGATAAAATTTTAATCTTATCTTCTTGTTTTTTTGTTGTGTTTTGTTTTGTTTTTTGAGATGGCAGAGTCTTGCTCTGTTGCCCAGACTGGAGTGCAGTGGCCCGATCTCGGCTCACTGCAAGCTCCGCCTCCCGGGTTCACGCCACTCTCCTGCCTCACTCAGCCTCCTGAGTAGCTGGGACTACAGGCACCCGCCACCATGCCCGGCTAATTTTTTGTATTTTTAGTAGAGACGGGGTTTCACCGTGTTAGCCAGGATGGTCTCCATCTCCCGACCTCGCGATCTGCCAGCCTCGGCCTCCCAAAGTCCTGGGATTACAGGCGTGAGCCACCGCGCCCGGTCTTATCTTCTTAAGAAAAAGATTTAATTCCCTGAATCTATTAATGTTTCATGTTTATTATAAGGTGGAAAGATATAAAAATTTGTAAAGATAACTAACTTGAAATTTAAAAATCCAGGTTACATAACTGCAAAGATTTTGCATTTTATCCTAAGTGCAAAGGCATATCATTAGAGATTTAAGTATGTCCATGTATAACCTATTAACTATAAGTCAAACTATAAGTCACACCCTATATTCTAAAGACCAAAATCTTAATATCAATATCCAATGAATTGAAGAACCAAGCTAAATAAAGTGACAAGATTCTTAAACTTATTCTTCAATTCCTTGGAAATCATACATACCAAGGACTGCAGCATCAACGTAACCAAGGCAAATACTTACGACTACAGTTAGATCTGACAAAGGAGTCCAGGTGTTAACTGAGGAAATTCCTATATCCTGTTCTAAGAGTAGTGTTGTGAAATTTTAATTTGCCAAAAATTTCATTACAAAGAAATACCTGAATCAAAATAGTTAAAAATCAAGATAATAGAAAATCCAGATTATTTACTATTTGGCAATTTATCAACTGGCCACGTTAAAACCGAATTGTGTTTTTAGAGCCTTATTATATATTCTACAAACCAGCTTGTTTGTTTATTATCTTTTCAGAAACTTTGCTGAAATCCATGTTGCAAGCATCCTGATTTCTACAGGGTCCCTACCAATCTGACATTTTAATACAATAATGTGTATGTGTGTGTGTCATTTGGGATCCTCTGAAATCCATATTCAACACTTATCACAGAGTCATCTATAGAGCATAATATAAAGATGTACTGATATAAATTGTGTAATTTTTTAAAACTTGGCTGAAGTTAAATTTCAGTCAGTAAAATATTATAACTCAACTATAGTTTTTTATTTTATTATTTTATTTTTATCTTGGAGACACAGCCAAACAAAGGAATCTGCTGACTGAGTATAAATTTAGCTATCTTTATAATCACATTAACTTTTTTAGGTCATATGGTATATCTATGTGATAAATTTAAGAAAATTCAATCTGTTCTATATTGTCAGTATTTTTTATGGCTACCAATAATAGACACTAGAGCTGGCAGGTAAGATAGGGAATTCAAAGACACAAAAAAATCATGGCAGGCTTCTTACTGGCAGCTAAAATAAAGGAATCCTATAAACAGCCACCTGTTTATATGATTTATATAAGCCAATAAGGGGTCCCAATATTGTACTTAATATTTATTAAATGAAACTGTAATGGGGTTTTTACTTTGCAAAATAATGAACAAATATCCAGGGAGCAATTTATATTTTAAGGAAAATTTACCAGTTAGAAATTACATTTAAAAATTAAAATATGAACAAATACACATTAGACAAATCTTTGAAAAGATCTAAAATCACTTTTTCTTTTTTTTTTTTAGTAGAGATGGGGTTTCCCCGTGTTAGCCAGGATGGTATCGATCTCCTGACCTCGTGATCTGCCCACCTCGGCCTCCCAAAGTGCTGGGATTACAGGTGTGAGCCACCGCGTCTGGCCTATAGTCACTTTTTCTTAAGAATGTAAGTAAACAGCCTGAAAACTCACATAAATTTTTTCTTTGAGTGTTTCCCTAAAACACAAAAGCCTTAAAAACTGACATTTTGAGTATCACAATGCTGGGAATACCAGTATGCCTCACTCCTTTCTTTCACTGGTAAGAAATAAGAAGAAATATTTGCTTTTTTGTTGCTTTTGTAATGGCAGATATCAGAATTACACCCACTTAAAACATTTCCTTACCGAGTCTGTCTTCTGCTAGAGAGACAGTAGTGTAGATTATCAATCACGCAGGATCACTCAGAAGGCCAGTTAAACAATGGTACATAAACTCATCACTTAAATCTAGGATTTCCCTTTGTATACTGGCTTCTGTATACTGTTTGAATACAGTTAATAATGAAGTTAAACTATTTGGAAAATTGCTAATACTCTTTCAAAGTTTCAAAGTAAGTTTCAAAATTTCACAGGAAATTTCAAATTAAATAAATTATATTTCTTAAAAGGGCCACAATATTATCTCATCCCACGTGTTCTTTTTCAGCATGACTTTCCCACATCTGTAAATGGCTCTATGACCTCTTTTGACCAATGGAATGTGGCCGTGTAACGTCTAAGGATTTGTCTTAAGAAAACTGCAGCTACCAATTGGTCACCTATAATACTTCTGTTTAGAATCTAGGTCCCATGTAGTGAAACAGCCCAAACAATCATATAAAGAGCCCACGTTCAAGAGAACATGTGAACATTGTCAACAGCTCCAGCTGAGTTCTAGCTGGCAACAAGCACCAACTGCTAACCATGTGAGTAAGGCCATTTTAGATGCCCCAGCTATCCAGCAGACACCACATGAGACAGATACAAATCTATCAGCCTACATCCAGTCCACCTATATAACTGAAAGAGATACTAAACTATTGCTGTTTTAAGCCACCATTGTTACACAGCAATATACAGTAAAAACAGGTACATATCTAATAGTCGTTAGTGAGCTTGTCACAATCTAATAAACAATGGTGGTAAATCAGCAGCAGGAGTGAAGAAGGCCACACCACACAGCTTAAGACAGGCTCTTAATATTTAATTGAAAAAACAGCAATCTTATAGCTGGCTCCTGTACACCTCACCCAGGAGCCTGGGGACCAGCCAGACTGGCCAGTCGCCAACACACACCGATGCCTGGGCACCTGAAGACCCACCCACCAGTACCACTACCAGAATCTGTGTAGCCCGGCCCAGGGATGTGAGGGCCAATCAGGAAGGGCCTGTCACTGCTACCAGTGGCTCCCCATCTAGGATTTGAAGACTGGCTCACCCAGGACACACAACCACTACTGCTGGTGCCCGCATGTGACACCTAGAGGCCTGAGGATCAGTCTGCCTGATGACTCCTTCCCCACCAAAGTCTCACCACAATCTCCACAAACAACTGCAGGCTAAGCCACTAAGGAAATCACAGACACTGCAGTTGTTGATTCCAGTTGAAGTAATCATACAAAAACTACACCACTGCAATCACCTAGAACCAATGCGAAAACATTCTACCCAACAAACATTATAGCTACATCTACAGGAAAAAGTCTTTCCTTACAGAAGCTACTCCATAAAATTAGAAGAAGTGACAGTTACACCAGATGTGCAAATATCAATGTAAGGGAACAAGAAATATGAAAAGGCAGGGAAACATGACACCTCCAAAGAACACAGTAATTATCCAGTAACAGACTCCAAAGAAAAGAAAATATGTCAAATATCTGAAAATGAGTTTATAATAATGATCTCTACAGGATACAAAAGAACACATATAAATAATTTTAAAACCAGGAAAACATTTCATGACCTGAATGTGAAACTAAACAGATATAGATATCATTGAAAAAAAAAAAAAGAAAGAAAATCCAGAAACTAAATATTTTCCCAGACCAATGTCTTAAAGCATCCTGCAATGTTTTCTTTTAGTAGTCTGACAGTCTCAAGTCTTACATTTAAATTTTTAAACATCATTTGTAATGAGAGAAACCCAAAATAATAAGCAATCTGATGGGATACAATGGGAAGAGTACAGCATCACCTTTGTGACAGTCTGGACAAAGATGTTTAACTTACCATATAATCCAGCAAGTCACACTTAAGTATTTACTCAAAAGAAATGAAAATGTAGCTAACCAAAAATATCTGTACAGGAATATTCACTGCAACCCTATTAATAACAGCAAAAAATTATTAAAAATCCAGCTGTCCCCTCAACTGAGAATGTATAAAATTATAAAATCCACATACACTGGAATACTATTCAGCAATGAAAAAGAATGCAGTACTTACTATATATAGCACAACATAGATAAATCTCAAAAAAACTAAAATGAAGCAAAACACAAAGGGTACACAGTAAAATGCAAAATTCCATTTATGTAAGGTTAAAGATTGGTAAAACTAACTTATGGAAATAGGAAAGAAACAGTTTGCCTACCAGTTAAATAAAACACTTTTTGTTGAATCTTTAATAAAGTACTATGTTCATTAATTATAATTTTAAAAGTAAATTTCAAACTCAAATTGTGCTATTTTTCTGATAAGAAATTGAAGTACATATGTAGAATAACAAAATGAATTCAAAGAAGATAAGAAGTATAAGAGGGGGGGCGGAGCAAGATGGCCAAATAGGAACAGCTCCAGTCTCCAACTCCCAGCGCGAGAGACACAGAAGACCGGTGATTTCTGCATTTTCGACTGAGGTACTGGGTTCATCTCACTGGGGAGTGCCGGACGATCGGTGCTGGTCAGCTGCTGCAGCCCGACCAGCGAGAGCTGAAGCAGGGCTAGGAATTGCCTCACCTGGGAAGCGCAAGGGGGAAGGAAATCCCTTTTCCTAGCCAGGGGAACTGAGACACACAACACCTGGAAAATCGGGTAACTCCCACCCCAATACTGCGCTTTAAGCAAACAGGCACACCAGGAGATCATATC
Source organism: Papio anubis (assembly GCF_008728515.1). NCBI lineage: Eukaryota > Metazoa > Chordata > Mammalia > Primates > Cercopithecidae > Papio > Papio anubis. Next base: position 157,993 of record NW_022161933.1, read on the forward strand.
CCACACCTGGCCGGGAGGGTCCCACGCCCACGGAGCCTCCCTCATTGCTAGCACAGCAGTCTGTGATCTACCGGCAAGGCAGCAGCGAGGCTGGGGGAGGGGCGCCCGCCATTGCTGAGGCTTAAGTAGGTAAACAAAGCTGCTGGGAAGCTCCAACTGGGTGGAGCTCACAGCAGCTCAAGGAAACCTGCCTGTCTCTGTAGACTCCACCTCTGGGGACAGGGCACAGTAAACAATAACAAACGCAGCAGAAACCTCTGCAGACGCAAACGACTCTGTCTGACAGCTTTGAAGAGAGCAGTGGATCTCCCAACACGGAGGTTGAGATCTGAGAAGGGACAGACTGCCTGCTCAAGTGGGTCCCTGACCCCTGAGTAGCCTAACTGGGAGACATCCCCCACTAGGGGCAGTCTGACACCCCACACCTCACAGGGTGGAGTATACCCCTGAGAGGAAGCTTCCAAAGCAAGAATCAGACAGGTACACTCGCTGTTCAGAAATATTCTATCTTCTGCAGCCTCTGCTGCTGATACCCAGGCAAACAGGGTCTGGAGTGGACCTCAAGCAATCTCCAACAGACCTACAGCTGAGGGTCCTGACTGTTAGAAGGAAAACTATCAAACAGGAAGGACACCTACACCAAAACCCCATCAGGACATCACCATCATCTAAGACCAGAGGCAGATAAAACCACAAAGATGGGGAAAAAGCAGGGCAGAAAAGCTGGAAATTCAAAAAATAAGAGCACATCTCCCCCGGCAAAGGAGCGCAGCTCATCGCCAGCAACGGATCAAAGCTGGACGGAAAATGACTTTGACGAGATGAGAGAAGAAGGCTTCAGTCCATCAAATTTCTTAGAGCTAAAGGAGGAATTACGTACCCAGCGCAAAGAAACTAAAAATCTTGAAAAAAAAGTGGAAGAATTGACGGCTAGACTAATTAATGCAGAGAAGGTCATAAACGAAATGAAAGAGATGAAAAGCATGACACGAGAAATACGTGACAAATGCACAAGCTTCAGTAACCGACTCGATCAACTGGAAGAAAGAGTATCAGCGATTGAGGATCAAATGAATGAAATGAAGCGAGAAGAGAAACCAAAAGAAAAAAGAAGAAAAAGAAATGAACAAAGCCTGCAAGAAGTATGGGATTATGTAAAAAGACCAAATCTCCGTCTGATTGGGGTGCCTGAAAGTGAGGGGGAAAATGGAACCAAGTTGGAAAACACTCTTCAGGATATCATCCAGGAGAACTTCCCCAACCTAGTAGGGCAGGCCAACATTCAAATCCAGGAAATACAGAGAACGCCACAAAGATACTCCTCGAGAAGAGCAACTCCAAGACACATAATTGCCAGATTCACCAAAGTTGAAATGAAGGAAAAAATCTTAAGGGCAGCCAGAGAGAAAGGTCGGGTTACCCACAAAGGGAAGCCCATCAGACTAAGAGCAGATCTCTCGGCAGAAACTCTACAAGCCAGAAGAGAGTGGGGGCCAATATTCAACATTCTTAAAGAAAAGAATTTTAAACCCAGAATTTCCTATCCAGCCAAACTAAGTTTCATAAGTGAAGGAGAAATAAAATCCTTTACAGATAAGCAAATGCTTAGAGATTTTGTCACCACTAGGCCTGCCTTACAAGAGACCCTGAAGGAAGCACTAAACATGGAAAGGAACAACCGGTACCAGCCATTGCAAAAACATGCCAAAATGTAAAGACCATCGAGGCTAGAAAGAAACTGCATCAACTAACGAGCAAAATAACCAGTTAATATCATAATGGCAGGATCAAGTTCACACATAACAATCTTAACCTTAAATGTAAATGGACTAAATGCTCCAATTAAAAGACACAGACTGGCAAACTGGATAAAGAGTCAAGACCCATCAGTCTGCTGTATTCAGGAGACCCATCTCACACACAGAGACATACATAGGCTCAAAATAAAGGGATGGAGGAAGATTTACCAAGCAAATGGAGAACAAAAAAAAGCAGGGGTTGCAATCCTAGTCTCTGATAAAACAGACTTTAAACCATCAAAGATCAAAAGAGACAAAGAAGGCCATTACATAATGGTAAAGGGATCAATTCAACAGGAAGAGCTAACTATCCTAAATATATATGCACCCAATACAGGAGCACCCAGATTCATAAAGCAAGTCCTTAGAGACTTACAAAGAGACTTAGACTCCCATACAATAATAATGGGAGACTTCAACACTCCACTGTCAACATTAGACAGATCAACGAGACAGAAAGTTAACAAGGATATCCAGGAATTGAACTCATCTCTGCAGCAAGCAGACCTAATAGACATCTATAGAACTCTCCACCCCAAATCAACAGAATATACATTCTTCTCAGCACCACATCGTACTTACTCCAAAATTGACCATATAATTGGAAGTAAAGCACTCCTCAGCAAATGTACAAGAACAGAAATTATAACAAACTGTCTCTCAGACCACAGTGCAATCAAACTAGAACTCAGGACTAAGAAACTCAATCAAAACCGCTCAACTACATGGAAACTGAACAACCTGCTCCTGAATGACTACTGGGTACATAACGAAATGAAGGCAGAAATAAAGATGTTCTTTGAAACCAATGAGAACAAAGATACAACATACCAGAATCTCTGGGACACATTTAAAGCAGTGTGTAGAGGGAAATTTATAGCACTAAATGCCCACAAGAGAAAGCAGGAAAGATCTAAAATTGACACTCTAACATCGCAATTAAAAGAATTAGAGAAGCAAGAGCAAACACATTCGAAAGCTAGCAGAAGGCTAGAAATAACTAAGATCAGAGCAGAACTGAAGGAGATAGAGACACAAAAAACCCTCCAAAAAATCAATGAATCCAGGAGTTGGTTTTTTGAAAAGATCAACAAAATTGACAGACCATTAGCAAGACTAATAAAGAAGAAAAGAGAGAAGAATCAAATCGACGCAATTAAAAATGATAAAGGGGATATCACCACCGACCCCACAGAAATACAAACTACCATCAGAGAATACTATAAACACCTCTACGCAAATAAACTGGAAAACCTAGAAGAAATGGATAATTTCCTGGACACTTACACTCTTCCAAGACTAAACCAGGAAGAAGTTGAATCCCTGAATAGACCAATAGTAGGCTCTGAAATTGAGGCAATAATTAATAGCCTACCAACCAAAAAAAGTCCAGGACCAGATGGATTCACAGCTGAATTCTACCAGAGGTATAAGGAGGAGTTGGTACCATTCCTTCTGAAACTATTCCAATCAATAGAAAAAGAGGGAATCCTCCCTAACTCATTTTATGAGGCCAACATCATCCTGATACCAAAGCCTGGCAGAGACACAACAAAAAAAGAGAATTTTAGACCAATATCCCTGATGAACATCGATGCAAAAATCCTCAATAAAATACTGGCAAACCGGATTCAGCAACACATCAAAAAGCTTATCCACCATGATCAAGTGGGCTTCATCCCTGGGATGCAAGGCTGGTTCAACATTCGCAAATCAATAAACATAATCCAGCATATAAACAGAACCAAAGACAAGAACCACATGATTATCTCAATAGATGCAGAAAAGGCTTTTGACAAAATTCAACAGCCCTTCATGCTAAAAACGCTCAATAAATTCGGTATTGATGGAACGTACCTCAAAATAATAAGAGCTATTTATGACAAACCCACAGCCAATATCATATACTGAATGGGCAAAAACTGGAAAAATTCCCTTTGAAAACTGGCACAAGACAGGGATGCCCTCTCTCACCACTCCTATTCAACATAGTGTTGGAAGTTCTGGCTAGGGCAATCAGGCAAGAGAAAGAAATCAAGGGTATTCAGTTAGGAAAAGAAGAAGTCAAATTGTCCCTGTTTGCAGATGACATGATTGTATATTTAGAAAACCCCATTATCTCAGCCCAAAATCTCCTTAAGCTGATAAGCAACTTCAGCAAAGTCTCAGGATAAAAAATTAATGTGCAAAAATCACAAGCATTCTTATACACCAGTAACAGACAAACAGAGAGCCAAATCAGGAATGAACTTCCATTCACAATTGCTTCGAAGAGAATCAAATACCTAGGAATCCAACTTACAAGGGATGTAAAGGACCTCTTCAAGGAGAACTACAAACCACTGCTCAGTGAAATAAAAGAGGACACAAACAAATGGAAGAACATACCATGCTCATGGATAGGAAGAATCAATATCGTGAAAATGGCCATACTGCCCAAGGTAATTTATAGATTCAATGCCATCCCCATCAAGCTACCAATGAGTTTCTTCACAGAATTGGAAAAAACTGCTTTAAAGTTCATATGGAACCAAAAAAGAGCCCGCATCTCCAAGACAATCCTAAGTCAAAAGAACAAAGCTGGAGGCATCACGCTACCTGACTTCAAACTATACTACAAGGCTACAGTAACCAAAACAGCATGGTACTGGTACCAAAACAGAGATATAGACCAATGGAACAGAACAGAGTCCTCAGAAATAATACCACACATCTACAGCCATCTGATCTTTGACAAACCTGAGAAAAACAAGAAATGGGGAAAGGATTCCCTATTTAATAAATGGTGCTGGGAAAATTGGCTAGCCATCAGTAGAAAGCTGAAACTGGATCCTTTCCTTACTCCTTATACGAAAATTAATTCAAGATGGATTAGAGACTTAAATGTTAGACCTAATACCATAAAAATCCTAGAGGAAAACCTAGGTAGTACCATTCAGGACATAGGCATGGGCAAAGACTTCATGTCTAAAACACCAAAAGCAACGGCAGCAAAAGCCAAAATTGACAAATGGGATCTCATTAAACTAAAGAGCTTCTGCACAGCAAAAGAAACTACCATCAGAGTGAACAGGCAACCTACAGAATGGGAGAAAATTTTTGCAATCTACTCATCTGACAAAGGGCTAATATCCAGAACCTACAAAGAACTCAAACAAATTTACAAGAAAAAAACAAACAACCCCATCAAAAAGTGGGCAAAGGATATGAACAGACATTTCTCAAAAGAAGACATTCATACAGCCAACAGACACATGAAAAAATGCTCATCATCACTGGCCATCAGAGAAATGCAAATCAAAACCACAATGAGATACCATCTCACACCAGTTAGAATGGCGATCATTAAAAAGTCAGGAAACAACAGGTGCTGGAGAGGATGTGGAGAAATAGGAACACTTTTACACTGTTGGTGGGATTGTAAACTAGTTCAACCATTATGGAAAACAGTATGGCGATTCCTCAAGGATCTAGAACTAGATGTACCATATGACCCAGCCATCCCATTACTGGGTATATACCCAAAGGATTATAAATTATGCTGCTATAAAGACACATGCACACATATGTTTATTGCAGCACT
>NW_022161934.1:0-9453 GCF_008728515.1 Papio anubis
CAGGGGGTGGGAGGTCTCACACTGACCTCCAGCTCAGCCTGCATGCGTGCCTTCCTCCATCTGATTCCAGAACAGGGGATGGGAGGTCTCACACTGACCTCAAGTTTATGGACTTTTTCTACCTCTGCTTTCCCATATCTACAACTTTTTACACCTCTGTTTTATCCATATCTACAACTTCTTTATCATCCTAAACTGAAACACCATACCCATAAATAAGTCTTTGACTAGAAGACTGATGCATTTGACTCCATAAAAATTAAAACTCTATAGGCGAGAAAAATGCCTCAAAGTCAAAAGTCAACAGACTGGGGAAATAGATCTGCAACATACATGACACACAAAAAGCTAATTTGGGTTTATATATATATATGTGTGTGTGTGTGTATATATATGTGTATATATATATCCTAAATTATTAAAAGACCAACAGCCAAATTGAAAAATGGACAAGGGATGTAAAGAAACAGTTCAAAGAAATATGTAGATTTTTAAATATTTGCTAATTTTTTTACTGTAGTAAAATATGTATAACAGAAAATTTAAGTACATTAAGTACAAATACGTTGTTGTGCAACTATCACCACTATCCATTCCAAACCTGTCATCATCCCAAAGTGAAACTCTGTATCCACGGAACAATAGCTCCCCTTTCCCTTCCCCCCATTCTCTGGAAACCACATCCTACTCTCTGTGTCTATGAATTTAACTGCTCTAGGTATGCTATAAAAGTGGAAAGCATAGAGTATTTGCATTTTTTGGTGTTAATCTTTTCAAGGTTTATGTTGTAGCATGTATTAGAATGCCTTTCCTTTTTAAGGCTGAATAATATATCATTGTGTGTATTGATCATATTTGCTTATCCATTCATCTGTACATGGACATTTGGGCTTTTTCTACCCTTTGGCTCTTGTGAATGCTGCTATAAACATGGGTGTGCAAATTCCCACTTTCAGTTTCTTGGCGTATATACCCAGATGTGGAATTACTGGATCATGTGGTGATTACTGTTTTCCACAGTGGCTGTGGCATCTTACTTTCCCCCAGCAGTGTGCAGGAGTCCTGACTTCTCCACATCCAGCATTTGCTGTTTTCTGGGGCTTTGTTGTTTCGGTTTGCTGCTGGTGGTTTTTTTGATGGCAGCTACACTTATATGTGTCAGTTGGTATTGCGTTGTGGTTTGGATTTACATTTTTCTCATGATTAGTGATGCTGTGCAGTTTATACTGTGCTTACTGGTCATTTATCTTTTTAAAAGAAATGTGTATTTAAAATCTTTGCGCATGTTTAAATTGGATTGTTTTGTTGTTGTTGCTGAGGTCTTTATATAGCCTGGTTATTACTTATCAAATATATAATGTGTGGATATTTTCTTTCCCTTCGTGAATTTATTTTCAACCTATTGATTGTATCTTCAGATACATAAAAGCTTTTCACTTTGATGAAGTTCTTTTTATGTATTTTTGTTGTTGTCTGTGCTTTCACTGTCATATCCAGGAAATTATTGCCAGATTCTACGATATGAAACATATTTCCTGTGTTTTCTTCTAACGGTTTTATAGTTTTAGCTCTTACAATTAGATGTTTGGTCCATTTTAAATTAAGTTTTTTATATGGTGTAAAGTAAGGGTCCAGCTTTATTGGTTTCCATGTAAATATTCATTTTTAACACCATTAAAAAATATACTGTCCTTTCCCCATTGAATAGTTTTGACTCCCTTGTTAAAAATCATGACCATATTTTTTGGTTCTTTTTTTCTATTGCATTGGTCTTTATGTCTGTCTCTATGCTGGTACAACATCGTTTTGGGCACTGAAGCATTACAGTAAGTTTGAAACCAGGAGGTGTTAGTTCTCTAACTTTGTTAGTTTTTAAGATTGATTTGGCTACTTGGGGTTTTTTGAGATTTCATCTGAATTTTAGAATAGGATTTTCTATTTTTTCAAATATTGGAATTTTTATAGTGATTTTATTGAATCTGTAGGTGACTATAGATAACAATGGCATCTTGACAAGGTTTTGTCTTCCAATTCCATAAACACATGATGTCTTTTCATTTATTTGTGTCATCTTTAATACTTTTCTGCAATGTTTATAGTTTTTGCTATGCAAGTTTTTCATTTCCTTGGTTAAGTTGGTTTCTAAATATTTTATTTTTTGACGCTATCATAATACTATTGTCTTGATTTCTTCTTCAGAGCTAGACTCTGTCTCAAAAAAAAAAAAAAAAAAGTGTACAGCTTCCTGTGATATAGTTCCTAACATCTAGGTGGGGAGAGGATATTACTGCCCATATCACACGAGTTGTAAAACCACTTCAATATTTTGCCTACAATCCTGAGGGGAGAGGATATTACTCCCAATATCGAAGAAGGCTTACACCCCCCTGTGACCCTATGCCCAATATCCACGTTGGAAGATGAAGACATTATGCCCAATATCGCAGGGGATGTACACCCACCTTGGGGATATTGTTCCTTATATTGAGAGGGGGAGAAGATGCTATTGTTCCCAATAACACAGGGGCTGTGGCGGTACACTCCTCCTGTGATACTGTTCTTAATATCCTAGAGAAGAGAGGAGGATACTACACCCAATATCGCAGGGTGTACACCCACCCAGTGATATTGTTCTTAATGTACTCCACCTCCCACTACCAAGGATATCAGTCCTAATATCCAGGGGAAGAGAGGATAACATTATGCCCAATATCGCAGGGGAGTGTACACACCCTCTGTGATGTTGTTCCTAGTATCCAAAGGTAGAGACGATGATATTACTGGCCATATCGCAGGGGGTGCACACCCTTCTATGATACTGTTTTTGACATTCAGTGGGGAGAGGACAACATTAATCCCAATATCGTAGAAGGTGTACAGACCCCTGTGATGTAGACCCTAATGTACAGGGGAAAGAGAGGAATATTGCTCTCAATGTCGCAGGGGCTGTAACCACCCTGCCCCCCGTATATTGTTCCTAATATGCAGTGGGGTGGAGGCTCATAGTACTCCCAATATCCCAGAAGGTGCACACACACCTGTGATAGAGTTCCTAATATCCAGCGGGAAAGAGGCTGATTTTACTTTCGATATTGTAGTGGGTGTACAGCGCCCCCAAACCCGGTGTATCGTTCCTAATATCCAGGCGGGAAGAAGATGACATGACTGACAATGTCGAAGTGGGTGGACACTTCTTCAGTGATGTGGTTCCTGATATCCAGGAGGTGAGTGGATATTATTCCCAATAAAGTAGGAACCGTTCAGTCACCCTGGGATTTTGTCCTTAATAACCACAAGGGAGAGGTGATATTACTACCAATATTGCAAGGGGTGTACACCCTCCTGTGATATTGTTTCTTATATCCAGGAAAGGAGAAGATGGTATTAGTATCATTATTGAAGGGATGGACAGCCCCCATGGGATATTGTTCTAAACATGCAGGTTGAAAGAGGATGAGACTCCCTCCAATACAACAAGGGGTGTACACCCTGCCTATGATATGAATCCAAAAACCTAGAAGAAGAAAGAATGACATTGCTTCCAAAAACACACGGGGTGTACACCCACCCTGTGATATTGTTCCTGTCATCTAAAGGAAGAGATGATGATACTACTACCCCTACCGGAGAAGGTAGACACCCCCCTGTGATATTGTTCCTCATAACTTGGGGGGAGAGCATGATATTACTTCCAGTATGACAGTGGCTTCACACCCAGTCTGTGATATTGCTCCTAATTTCCAGTAGGTAAAGTATGATGGTCCTGCCAAGAGAGTAGTGGGTGTACAGCCACCCTGTGATATGTCTCCGAATATTCAGGGAAAAATACGAAGACATTACCCCAAATCTCCGAAAAAGTGTACACCCATTGTGTGATATGGTTCCTAATATCCGGAGGTGCAGAGGATGGTAATCTTTCTCCCATCGCAGGCTGTGTACACATAACCTGTGAAATTGTTCCTAATATCGTGAACAAAAGAGACTGCTAATAATGAACACACATTTCAGGGGGGAATAATTATTAAGATCCACATCGTAAAGGGGAGTAATAGCGATCCTCTCTCTCCCCCTCACTGTTACAATCCACATCGCAGGGGGTGAGAAACTCCCCACGATATGGGGAGTAATAGCATCCCCCTTTCTCCCCCGGCCTTATATAAGGAGGCTGGCCTTATATAAGTGCCCCCCAATGCCATCGCAGGCTTTAATGTATTCACTTAAAGTTTTTTCCTCATTTAGATCTGCCATTCTCTTAATAGTTCTAATTGCTGCCTGACATTCTGTATTAGCATTTTCATGAACAAGCAGCTGAACGATCACTTTCTTGGCATGAGAATTGGAAATAGCCTTTTGAGCCACATCCTGCAAATGGGCCATAGAATCAGGATAAGGCTCCCTTGGACCCTGTTGAAATGTGTGAAAAGAAGGATAAGCAGTAGCAGGGTCGTAAATTTTTTCCCAGGCTCTTAGGCATGTAGTTCTGAGCTGATCAACAGCCTCATCACCCATTTCCATCTGTTGATTTAGAGTACCCCATGCCTGTCCGATTCCAAGCAATTGATCAAGTGTGATATTAACAGGACGTTGGGCTTGAGCATTTCTGCCTGATTTGTTGCTTCATCTGTCCACCAGGTTTTCAAATGGAGAAATTCAGAGGGGGACATGGTGGATCGGGCTAATGTCTCCCAATCCATACGTATTCAACGTCTGTTATAAGCCACACATTGTAACAAGGAATGAACATAAGGGGAATTTGGCCCATATTGTCCAATTGCTTGCTTTAAGTCTTTTAATATTTTAAAATGAAATGGCCCTGTTACGCTTGCCCAAGTTCTCAGCCTCCTCAGCTGGTGAACAATTACCAGAAACCGCCAAGCATTCAAATCCTTACTTCTTGTGCCTGGCGAATGGATGCCCGGATTGTCCCTGTGCCATACCTTGTATTTGGACCTGCTGGCAGCACTCCTCTACCATAATTAACAAGTGGGCAAGCCTAGACTGGCTCCTCTCATCCCAATTGGCTGTTGACAAGCCTGAAGCTTCCTTCGCCATAAGCATTGGCGGGCCTCCAACAATGGGAAGGCATGGGTCTCAGGCTCCCCTTCCAATATTCACGGCTGGCCTGGGGGTGGCCATTCCAGGCCTTCCCCAAAGGTGCAGTAGGTGGCACAGTTTTATAAGTCTCTGGAGATTAGCATACATACCTTCCTGCTTTCGCCCTTTTTTAAAGGAGACTGTCATGGTTCACTTAGCTGATAATTAGACTCCTGAATATTCAACTTTCCTATGTCATCCTGAAAAATCCTCCTTCCTCCGAGTGTGGAAGGGCTCCAGGGCTGTTTTAATTGCAGACCACACAGACCAAGCAGAGACGGGAATATCGCAGCCCCTCTTTTGTTAAAGTCAGATTAAGTCTGATCCGACCTTGTCCCACCTTTCTACATTCATGGTTCCATATCCCGGGAACCAGGGAGAATTACTTTGTTCCTACCAGACGAACAAAGATGAGATTTTGGTTACTGACACCACCTCCTCAAGGGCAGTAACTGCTGCACAAGGCTTAAGTAATTATCGAACTTACTCTCAGCTTGACCCACATTTTCTCCGAGGTTTCCTGAATTCCCCCGAAGCGCCCTCCTTCTTACCCTAGGGCTTGAAGTGAAAACCTACTCGGAGTCCTTTGTCGGTCAGTCCTCAGCTTCCACGCTTGCGTTCCTTTCACTGGATTATTTTGTAGAGATTACGTGGGAACCCTGCGTTGGGCACCAGAGACAGCCTGGGCAACCGAGGGAGACCCCCGCTTCTGGCCAGAAAAAAAATTAGCGGTGTGCGCCGCCGCCTGTAATCTCTTCAGCTACTCCATGAGAGTCAGACAAACCTGCCACTTCAGAGACTGATTTTCTTCTAAAATGCTTTCTCCAAAATATTTTAAGAAAGGGGAAATTGGAAAAGGAAAATATTTTGGGCCCCGCGAAATCACTAAGATAAAGGAAAAATCAATCTGAACTGCTTAGGCAAGCCTGCTCTCCCATTCTATTCAAAGTCATCTGCTGCTTGCTGGAGAAGAATGCATATTTTATTGCCTCCCTTTGGAAAGGCTCATCAGAAACTCGTAGAAGAATGCAAACCGTTTCCTTCACCTACTTCAGACCTGGAAGCCCTCCCTGGTTTCGAAGTTGACCCACTTTTGTGTCACGGGTTGTACCGGATCAAAACCAGTGTTCATCTTACATATGTTGGATTGATGTCTCCTGTCTCCCTAAAATGTATAAAACTGTCAGATACAGCCGTTTCTTCCGCTGTTTGGCAGCTTAACGCTTCTGTGTTTCTTTCAACTCAACTTTCTTGTTCTCCATGCCTTGCCCTTAGTTACTGTGTAAACAACCTTCCATCCGGCTGTCTTATTCATAGTCACTCACATCTGTTCCCTTGGTTACCTGCTCTGCACCCATCTCTCCCTTCCAAAACCACACGTCCCACCATTGTAACTTCATTAACTCTCTTCCCCTTCCTTATTTGGGAGTATTCACAAAACAGTTAACGGGTCAGTTTAGATCTTGAGGTCTGGCCCAGCCCATGCCAGAGGTAGGGATTGTATCAGAATAAAACCCCTGCTTTCCTTTGTTCCGTGGTGCTCTATGACAGGATTGATGCGAGCAGCACGCCTCGCGAGGTAAATTATGTTGCTGAGAAAAACTTTTGCTTGCTGGTTTCACTTTATACACCGAAAGCATTTATCTCCAACAAAACCAGTTGTGCTCTGACCACCTTGGGCAACTGCCATCAGGACATCCTTGGAGGCTGTGTCATGCACAAGCATCCCCAATCTTGGCAAAATAAACTTAAATACTCTTATCCCCAAATGCTCAGGGAGACTGATTTGAATAATCATAAAACCTGAGGCTGCACTCCAGCTCAGCCACAGAGCAAGACTCTGTTTCATGTACCAAAATAAAATGAAATAAAATAAAATAAAATAAAATAATCAAATCTCCGTCTTCCTCGCATACCACTCTGCGAATTACTCCTTCTCTATTGCTATTCCCCGTCTTGAGAAATTCCTGCCTGTCTTAGGTATGGCAAGGTGAACCCAACGGGCAGTTACAGGACTGGCCATATTGCTTGCAATTTATATCTTATTATTAGGTAATAGCTATATAACCTTGTATACAAGGTTAAAATGGTGCCCTTTGCGTGGTCAGATCCCAGCCAGGGAAGGACGACCCCTGCAAACCGCTGGGCCAAAACGGTCATTCTGGCCTCATCCAGCCTCACGTGAGATCGCAATCTTCCTGTCACCTCAGGGCCTGGAGGGGCGGGTCCTGAAGCCCCATACAATCAGGACGCTGGGTGGGGACCCGAATCAGGCTGCCGAGGCGCGAGAGGGCGGCTTCCGGGATCTGGCTGGCGGCTCGCTTTGAGCCGCTTTCGCCACCGTAGGCTCTTTCCCGTGAGTCTCCGCTGCTACTTCCTGCCTGGGAGGCCCGGTGGTTTGCAGCAGCCTTGGCCACCCTGTGACCTGGGTGTGGGTAGCTGGGACATCCCTAGCTGACGGGACACCCGGCTTTTAGGAACTGTGGGAGGGACTGCGCCTGGCTTCCCCGGGCGGGGAAGAGGGCTGGGTGAACTCTGCTGGAACCAGCCATGGCTATGGAACTCCCGCGGACCGAGTCAGCCGGGCAGCCGGGCCTCAGTCACCTTCGTAGGGCCGGCAGCGGCAGCGGGACCCCAAGGCCCCTGTCTGTACCTGGGCGTGGGCGCCACTTCCGTCGGCCGGGAGTCCTCTCCGAACCCCGCGCCTCCCCACCCAGGTAGTGCGTGACCACCAGAGGTGGGTGATCCGAGAGCCCGACTCGGGCGTGCAAGCGTGGTTCCAGCGTGGGAGGAGCTGTGGTTCATGGGCTTCCAGTCCCACCTTCCTAAAATTCAACCTGAGGCTTTGCTAAACGCTAAACGGCGTAATTGGAGCAAACGCGATTCATAAACGGGTACCGCAGTAGTCATGTGGTTTAGGTCAGGTCCACGGAGGGGCGTAAATGAGAGGCTTTGATAAGGAATGGAGGAAGCAAAACCATGTAAGACATATATATACACACACATATATACACATATATATATTAATATCACACATATATATATATATATATATATATATATTGTTTTTTCTTTTTTTGAGATCGAGTCTCACCTCTGTCACAGGCTGGAGGCAATGGTGCAGTTCAGCTCACGACCTCTGACTCCCCGGGTTCAAGCGATTCTCCTGCTCAGCCTCCCAAGTAGCTGCTTATAGGCCCACCACCACGCCCAGCTAATTTTGTATGTTTAGTAGAGACAGGGTTTCACCATGTTGGCTAGGTTGGTTTCGAACTCCTGACCTTAATTGATCACCCTCCTCGGCCTCCTAAAGCGCCGGGATTACAGGCGTGAGGCACCTTGGCCAAAATATTTTTCTGTTTCCAAACATTTTACACAAGAGGAAAGCGGAGAATAAATAATCTGACACTCTACTGTAAAAAAAATCTTTGTGTCTCTCTTCTTTTCATCTTTCCTAAGTGTACATATTACCAATATGTCTTTAGGTTGAGGTCTCCCCGTGAAAACTTGACAGGGTGTTGTGTCCTCAGCCACCCTCCTGTCTTTTCCTAGCCCTGGCATTTTAGAACTGTCTGGGGATGACCCAGGATACCCACAGTGGCCATGTCTATTGGAGGGTCTAGTAAGTATCAGCCCCGGGGTCATCTCATCCCCAAGGACAGCCTGAGGTAGGGGGTAGAGTCTCTCAGGGGAGCAGCTGGATGCTCTTGGCCTTAGAGGAATCTCCTGGTATAGTTTCATCTAAAATGGTGACCCCTTAGGGTCATTAAAATTTTAGGACATTAAAATTAATGGACAATACAATGTAATGTCATGAAAGTTAGGTCATTAAAGTTATTTCTCCAGCCCGAGTTTTTAATTCCTCGAAGACACATTGATGGTTTGTCAATTGGATGCTGATATTGAGAGGAAAAGGCAGAAATGATTTCTGCTCTCTAGCTTGTCTCAGACTTGTGAAGAGAGAAAAACCATCCCAAAGGACAAGGAAAACCCACCCCAGAGAGGATGTGCAAGAACCTGAATATTAAAATGCACTTAAGTCCCACAGGAGGACAAAGAGCAGTGCCAGTGCCTCCTAAGTGGTCACTGAGTACTTTACTGAACAGGGTGGGTGTCCTAAGGGATAGAATGGCCTGCCGTGACACTTAGAAAGGTCTGCGTTGGAGTCAGCACTGCCTCTCCCTGAGTTTGTTACCTTGAAAAGGCTTGTCCGCTTATTTGAGTTTCAGGTTTTCACTGACTTTAAGATACATTTTGTCAGTACAGCTTGAAAGATAAAAATACTATTTCCAAAGAGGCTAGGTAAAATGATTATTTCATTTGCTAAAAATTCGTATTTATTTCTTCCCCAGAGTGAGT
>NW_022161935.1:0-4510 GCF_008728515.1 Papio anubis
TTGGAGAAAACTCTATTTTAATCGTTTGTTCATTTTTTAATTGGGTTTCTGGATGTTTGCTGTTGTTCACTTGTAGTTTTTCATGTATTCTGGAAATTAATTTCTTTTCACACTCATAATTTGCAATTATTTTTCTCATTTCATAGGTTGCCTTTTTACTTTCTTGATAATGTTCTTCAATATATAAAAGATTTTGATTTTTATGAAGTCCAATTTATCCATTTTATTCGTTGCCTATGCTTTTGTTCCTATAACCAAGAAATCATTGTGAAATCCAATATCATGAAGCTTTTCTCCTATGTTTTCTTCTAAGAGTTGTATAGATTTTGCTTTTACATTTAGATCTTTGATCTATTGTGGGTTAATTTTTGTATATGGTGTTAGGTAAAGGTTCCACTCATTCTTGCCCTTGGATATCCAGCTTTCCCAATATCATTTGGTGAGAACACTGTCCTTTCCCCATTGAACGATCTTGGCACAGTCGATGAAAATCATTTGGCCGTATGTGTAAGTATTTCTTTCTGGGCTCTCTGTTCTATCTCATTAATTTCTATGTCCTCCTTTATGCCAGTACCACACTGTGTTGGTTACTGGGGCTTTGTAGTAAATGCTGACATCAGGAATTGTGAGTCTTCCAGCCTCATTGTTCCTCTTCAAAGTTGTTTGTCTATTTAAAGTCATGAGATTTAATATAAATTTTAGGACGGATTTTTCTTTTACTGTAAAAATGTCACTGAGATTCTGAAGGAGTTGTATTGAATCTGCAGCTCACTTTGGGTAACATTGTCCTCCTAACAATAGTGAGTCTTCTAATTCATGAAAACAAAATGTCTTTCATTTTATTGATGTCATCATTAAGCAATATTTTATGGATTTCAGGTATAATCATTTCACCTCTTTGGTTAAACTTATTCCTAAATATTTTATTCTTTTTGATATTAATACAAATTAAATTGGTTTTCTTTTTTTATTGTTATTGTACTTTAAGTTCTAGGGTACATGTGCATAACGTGCAGGTTTGTTACATATGTATACTTGTGCCATGTTGGTGTGCTGCACCCATCAACTCGTCAGCACCCATCAACTCGTCATTTAATTCAGGTATAACTCCCAGTGCAATCCCTCCCCCCTCCCCCCTGCCCATGATAGGCTCCAGTGTGGGATGTTCCCCTTCCCGAGTCCAAGTGATCTCATTGTTCAGTTCCCACCTATGAGTGAGAACATGCGGTGTTTGGTTTCTGTTCTGTGATAGTTTGCTAAGAATGATGGTTTCCAGGTGCATCCATGTCCCCAAAGGATTACAAACTCATCCATTTTCACATGGCTGCATAGTATCTCCATGGTGTATATGTGCCACATTTTCAACCGCCTATCGCTGAGTGGACATTTGCGGTTGGATTCCAAATCTTTGTTATTGTGAATAGTGCCGCGAATCAACATAATGCGGTGTACGTAAGTCTTTATAGCAGCATGATTTATAATCCCGGTATATACCCAGTAGTCGGATGGCTACTGCAGATGGTACTTCTAGTTCTAGATCCTTGAGGAATCGCCATACTGTTTTCCATAATGGTTGAACTAGTTTACAATCCCACCAACAGTGTAAAAGTGTTCCTATTTCTCCACATCCTGTCCAGCACCTGTTGTTTCCTGACTTTTAATGATTGCCATTCTAACTGGTGTGAGATGGTCTCAATGTGCTTGATTTGCATTTCTCTGATGGCCAGTGATAATGAGCATTTTTCATGCATGTGTTGGCTGTATGAATGTCTCTTTTGAGTAAAATAAGGTCTGTTCATATCCTTTGCCCACTTTTGATGGTTTTTTTTCTTTGTAAATTTGTTTGAGTTCTTTGTAGGTTCTGATACAGCGCCCTTTGTCAGATGAGTAGGATTGCAAAATGTTCTCCCATTCTGTAGGTTGCCTGTTCACTTGATGTTTGTAGTTTCTTTTGCTGTGCAGAAGCTCTTTAGTTTAATTAGATCTATTTGTCAATTTTGGCTTTTGCTGCCGTTGCTTTTAGTGTTTTAGACATGAAGTCCTGCCCATGCCTATGTCCTGGAATGGTATTACTCTAGGTTTTCTTTCTTACTTTATGCATTAGGTCTAACATTTAAGTCTCTAATCCATCTTGAATTAATTTTCATATAAGGAGTAAGGAAAGGATCGAGATTCAGCTTTCTACTTATGGCTAGCCAATTTTCCTGCACCACTTATTAAATAGGGAATCCTTTCCCCATTTCTTTGTTTCTCCCAGGTTTGTCAAAGATCAGATGGCTGTAGATGTGTAATATTTCTGAGGGCTCTGTTCTGCTCCATTGGTCTATATCTCTGTTTTGGTACCTCAGTACCATGCCGTTTTGCTACTGTAGCCTTGTAGTATAGTTTGAAGTCAGGTAGCGTGATGCCTCCAGCCTTGTTCTCCTCCTTTGGATCTTAGGATTGTCTTGAGATGGGGCCTCTTTTTTTGTTCCATATGAACTTTGTGTTAAAGTTTTTCCAATTCTGTGAAGAAACTCATTGGTAGCTTGATGGGGATGGCATTGACCTATAAATTACCTTGGGCAATATGGCCATTTTCATGATATTGATTCTTCCTATCCAGAGCATGGTATGTTCTTCCATTTGTTTGTGTCCTCTTTTATTTCACTGAGTGAAAGTATTTGTAGTTCTCCTTGAAGAGGTCCCTTTACATCCCTTTGTAAGTTAGATTCTAGGTATTTTTTTCTCTTTGAAGCACCAGAATGACGTTCATCCATGATTTGGCTTTCTATTTGTCCAACAGAATTGGTGTATAAGAATGCTTGTGATTTTTGCACATTGATTTTGTATCCTGAGACTTTGCTGAAGTTTCTTATCAGCTTAAGAAGATTTTGTGGGCTGAGACAGTTTTCTAAATATACAACATGTCATCTGCAAAACAGGGACACTTGATCTCTTCTTTTCCTAACTGAATACCCTCCTTGATTTCTTTCTTTCTCTGCCTGATTGCTCCTAGCCAGAACTTCCAACACTATGCTGGAGGCAGTGGTGAGAGAGGACATCCCTGTCTTGTGCCAGTTTTCAAAGGAAATTTTCCAGTTTTTGCCCATTCAGTATGATATTGGCTGTGGGTTTATTACAATAGCTCTTATTATTTTGAGATATGTTCCATCAATACCGAATTTATTGAGAGTTTTTAGCATGAAGGCTGTTGAATTTTGTCAAAGGCCTTTTTCTTCATCTATTGAGATAATCATGTGGTTTTGGTCTTTGGTTCTGTCTATATGCTGGGCTACGCGGCTGATTTGCATATGTTGAACAAGCCTTGCATCCCGATGAAGCCCACTTGATCCTGGTGATGTAAGCATTTTGATGGGCTGCTGGATCTGGTTTGCCAGTATTTTATTGAGGATTTTGCATTGATGTTCATCAGGGATATTGATCTAAAAATTCTCTTTTTTGTTGTGTCTCTGCCAGGCTTTGCTCTGGAGGATGATGGTGGCTCATAAAATGGGTTAGGAGGATCCCTTTTCTATTGATTGGGAACACGAAGAAATGGTACCAGCTTCTCCTTGTACCTCTGGTAGAATTCAGCTGTGATTCCATCTGGTCCTGGACTTGTTTTGTTAGTAGGCTATTAATTATTGCCTCAGTTTCAGAGCCTGTTATTGGTCTATTCAGGAATCTCAGCTTCTTCCTGGTGTGGTCTTGGAGAGGTAAGTGTCCAGGAATTATCCATTTCTAGATATTCTAGTTTATTTGCATAGAGGTGTTTTATAGTATTCTCTGATGGTAGTTTGTATTTCTGTGGAGGTCGGTAGTGATATCCCTTTTATCATTTTTTATTGAGTCTATTTTGATTCTTTCTCTCTTTTCTTCTTTTATTAGTCTTGCTAGCAGTCTATCAATTTTGTTGATCTTTTCAAAACCAACGCCTTGATTCATTGATTTTTGAGGGTTTTTGTGGTTCTATCTCCTTCAGTTCTGCCTCTGATCTTAGTTATTTTTGCCTTCTGCTAGCTTTTGAATGTGTTTGTTTTGTTTCTCTAGCTCTTTAATTCAAGTGATGTTAGGGAGGTTCATTTTAGATCCTTTCCAGCTTTGTAAGTACTTAGTGCTATAAATTTCCCTGTACACACTGCTTAAATGTGTGTCCCAGAGATTCTGGTATGTTGTATCTTTGTTCTCATTGGTTTCTAAAGAACATCTTTATTTCTGCCTTCATTCAGTTGGAGGGTTTTGATTGAGTTTGAGTCCTGAGTTCTAGTTTGATTGCACTGTGGTCTGAGAGACAGTTTGGTACTTGCTTTTGTACATTTAAGCGAGGAGTGCTTTACCACCTGTGTGGGTCAATTTTGGAATAAGTGTGTGATGGTGCTGAGAAGAATGTATATTCTCTGTTGATTTGGGGTGGAGTTCTAGATGTCTATTAGGCCTGCTTGCTGCAGAGATGAGGCTCAATTCCTGATATTGTTGTTAACTTTCTGTCTCATTGATCTGTAGTAATACGTAACTGAACGAAGTTTAA
>NW_022161935.1:8294-9452 GCF_008728515.1 Papio anubis
TCATTAGCCTTGAGGTCAAATAGTCCTAGAATCAAATCTCAGATCCACCTTTTACTAGCCATATGACACCAGGAGAGATTTTACACTACTTTAAGCTTGTGCCTTTTCATTGGCAAAATGGAAATAATGTCTACCTGACAGGGTTACTGTGTGAATTAAATGAGGTACAGGTAAAGTATTTAGCACAGGACCTGGCACATAGGACGTGCCCCTCAACAGTAACTATTTCCATATATATATATATATATATAGAAAAAGAGGTACCATATAAAACGCTAGGACATGGTTACTGACTACATGTGGGAGAGAAAGGAAAAAAGCTAAGTGCAAAGAATCAAGACTGGTATGTTACTTTTTACCAACTGAGATGCATCCAGGTTGGGATTGGACATATGAAATAATTTATCATGGAAGACACCTGTGAGGGAATGTGGGGCAGGCATGAAGGTAGTATGGGAGAACCCACAGACCACTATGCAAAGCTGACTCCTGTGAAAAAGAAAGAGAAAGAAGTTTTAGGTATCAATGCAGTTCTAAGAGAGTTTTTGCAAGGCTGATGGGGAGTCCTTCTACCAGTCACCCATTAAAGTTAAAGAGAGCCTGAGAGAACAAGGCTTGCTTTCACACGCTTGCTGGGAGCCTGTGGGAAGGAAGCTTTCTGTGCAAAGGAGGTTGTGAACTTGAAATGCACTGACCTGGGCCTTCTGTCAATCAGGTCCCTGCCATGGAGACCTGGCAGGGTCTCATTGATGGCTGCCACAACAGAGACACTGAGAAAAAGATGTAACCATGAAAATGTGGAAAGGTCTAAAGTTCTAATGACATAGAAAATAGCAATCAGTCTAAAATTCTCTTTTTTTTTGTATCTCTGCCAGGCTTTGGTATCAGGATGATGTTGGCCTCAGAAAATGAGTTAGGTAGGATTCCCTCTTTTTCTATTGATTGGAATAGTTTCAGAAGGAATGGTACCAGCTCCTCCTTGTACCTCTGGTAGAATTCAGCTGTGAATCCATCTGGTCCTGGACTTTTTTTGGTTGGTAGGCTATTAATTATTGCCTCAATTTCAGAGACTGCTATTTGTCTATTCAGGAATTCAGCTTCTTCCTGGTGTAGTCTTGGGAGAGTGTAAGTGTCCAGGAAATTATCCATTTCTTCTAT
>NW_022161936.1:0-9446 GCF_008728515.1 Papio anubis
TGTTAGCCAGGATGGTCTCGATATCCTGACCTCATGATCTGCCCGTCTCGGCCTCCCAAAGTGCTGGGATTACAGGCTTGAGCCACCGCGCCCGGCCAAGGTTTATTTTTTTAATCTAGAAATTAGAATGGTGTTTATAAGAGAAACTCTAAATTATTTCTTTGATTCTTTATTTTTAAGAACCTTTATTTAATTTTTTTTAATTCCTCTTCCCAGATGAAAACTTTCTGGTAGTGCTGAGGACCAAATAACTTGTCATGTCCAAGATATCTGAAAATATGAAAGGTCAGTCATCATCTGCCCACAGATTATTATATACAAAACCAAGGGAGTGATCTGAAAAGAAATGCCATGTAAAGAAGTCACGTTTAAGTAACTAAGCAGACTATCCACATAGCTGGTCAATCTGAGTGTGTTAGATATCAAGCTTATGAAAAGTGGAGAGACCAGACTGGATATATAAGTGTTTGAACTAGGAGGCAGAAGTTGAGAAGAGAAGCTTCAGGACTTTATTTCAGATCCCTACAAATTGAGTGGCCAGGGAGCAGCATGCCAATCCTGACATAAAATAGGCCAAATAATTTGCCGTAGGATTCTTTCAATGTTTAGTTTCTCAAATGGAATTAAAGTATTTTTAATGGTTCCAAATGGAGTAATATGTATTAATACCTGTTAGAAATATGTACATCTTTTCTTCCTTATCTTGATGCATGCTCAGCTATGAACAAATCATTCGGCAACATGGCATATCACTTGGAAACAGGGCATCTTCACTTGGTTCAAGTCTATTTTATAGCTTTAATCCAAAGATTGCTTAACTCCAGCAAATTTCTCAATCAATATAGGGACCTCCATAGTCTGAGCACATCAGGTTGACTAAGAAGCAGGGTTCTAAACTTCAAGATGGGATGGAACATGGCAGCAAGTTTGTATCTCATTCTTTAGGTATATGGAGGGAAGAGTTGACTTGACTTCACTACAGTTACTGCTAGAGTTGATTGATCTGACCCCTCCAAATCTTGTGTTGAAATTGGATCTCCATTGTGGGAGGCAGAGCCTATTGGGAGAATTTGGGTCATGGGACCAGGTTCCTCATTAATAGATTCATCTCCTCCTTGAGACTAGGGGTAGGTGAGTTCTCACTCTATTAGTTCCCAAGATAACTAGTTGTTAAAAAGAGCCAGACACCTCCCCTTTCTCTCTTGCCATGTGATCCCTGTACATGCCAGCTCCCCTTCGCCTTCTGCCATGAGTGGAAGTAGCCTATGACCCTTGCCAGATGCAGATGCCCAATCTTGAACTTTTCCAGACATCAGAATCATGAGCCAAATAAACCTCTTTAAAAAATTTTTTTTTAACCCAGCCTCAAGTATTCCCTTACAGCAACACGAATGAACTAAGACAGCACCCCAGGACTCCTGTCTTGCCTGTGACAAGACAGACTGCCAACACTGAAGGGATACCACTAAGAACAAATCTGGCAGAAATCTACCAAGCTCCCCTCATTCCCATTCTCTGCAAGACAAAGTTCAAAATTCTCAACCTGGGCATTCTAGATCCTTCACAATCTGGCCTATGCTTCCTTTTTAGCACCAGTTTCCTCTACTTACTTTTATTTTTGCTTCTGCTTTTAACTAGTCACTATTTTCCACATGGGTAGATGTTCCTGCACTTCAATGTCTTTGCTCATAATGCTGCCTCTGTGTGACGTTTCATCCCAGAATCTTTACCCGTTTAAAATTCATTTCAAATGTCCACATAGTCATATATTCATTAATGAGTATTTATTGTCTAGTGATTGCCACTCTACTGTTCTGGGCACTGGTGACACAGATATCAATCAGAAACAAGAAAACAAGAAAAAAAAAATCCACACTCATGAGTAGCTGTCGAAAGTAGATGATGTTTCCCCAAAGGAAGTGTTTTCTCCTTCCCTGATTCCCAGGAGGAAGTCATTGCTCGCTTTTCTGAAGAAGACCCACACACATTGATTTTGCTGCACTACCAAAATTCTTTTTACTCCAAACCTCAAATTAGAGCTATTTAGCCCATCCTAGAGCTTCAGAGTAAAAAATCTTCAGCATCATCCTACTGCCTATAAAGAAAAGTCAACTGGTCCATTCTCAACAGAGCATATCACCCTACAAAGAAGGGTTAACCCTTGAATATGGATTCTATTTACCTAGGCACCTTATTTTAATTATAGGTAACTTCCTAAAAATCCAAAAGTGAAATATATACTAAGTACTGTGTGTATCTAATTTATTTTATTCTCCTTTGGAATCCTCTTAAAGGTATTTCAAAATACCCTCTCCCTGCCCCTCTTCACTGTCTTTTCCTGCATTTCTGCCCTGGCTCATCCAAAGGCAAGTGTCACTAACCCTTCTTGATTTTTAAGGAAGTGATGGTTACTGCCACTAATGTTCTTCCAGGTGGGTGATTTTCCAGTCTTCTTAATTTTTCCTCCAAAAGAGAAGACACGGTGGCCACAAGAATGCATCTTACAGGCCTCCAGCTATAGGGAGAGTTATTGACCTAGAGACTCAGTCGCTGAGCCTTGAAATGCAACACAGTGTTTTCATTGAGACCAAAACTCCTCAGGGCTGCTCTGTGCCAACTTTGGACTGGACCAGGGCTATAAAATTAAAGAGGTGCCAAAAAACTCAATAATTATTATAGATAGTATTTAATCAAAATTAATGCAAACATTCTATAATGAAAAAATATTAAAATTTAAAATAAAGGTTGGTATTACTAATTTTCCTTTTGTTTAAGTTGACACTTGGCTCTGCAAGGATGCAGAGTGCAGCAGGGATGCTATGTTCCTGGGAGACACAGGACACTGTGTCGCCTGACTTTGGCGCAAGGACTTTCAGCTTTGCTGAAACTCCCTTAGATAGCATAGTAGTCTTGTACATTTCCACCCCACCTTCTCTTGTCTATTTCATTCCAAGTCAGACTTGCATAGGGGTCTATTATCTTGGCCTTCCATGATTCTACCCATATCTGCACAGGCATTTCTCCTAATAAAATGCTTGCACATTTAATCCTCTCTTTGTGTCTCCTTCTTAAAGAACCCAGACTAACACAAAAATAGAAGAATTACTTCTTACCTTAAGGGTAGGATTGAAATAACATTTACTACCCAAGCGGGGCCTGGCAACCTGCCTGTCTGAAGGGGCCAATATTCTCTGTCTTTACTTATCCATATAGAGGGAGACATTTCTGAGTCAGGGTCCAAGCTCTGAGATAAATGTGTGTGTGTTGGGGGTGGGGGGTGGGTAGTGCAGAGACATACAAAACACACATATATGTATGTATGTACATATGTACAGTACATACAAGTTTCAAATGGTAATGTCTTCTTGGAAATTTAAGACTTTTTAAAGCAGAGTTTTGGTGTTTTGTTTGCTGATGAATGGACTGCATTTCTCAGCTAGGACTATATACCACGAATATCTAGATTAATCACTAGTTTATCACTAGCATAAGGAATTTTACTTTTAAAATATTAGTGCTACAAAGAAGAGACTATAGGTGAGCAACATCGAAGAGATTCTTTTGTATCGTATTTTAAACGATTTGGATATATATGGTTTGTCCATGACCTCTTAGAAGCTGTTGGCCACTATTTGGTGTTAAGGTTGGCCCTGGACATAACTGCTTGTCATTGATACAGACTTCAGAGGCCTTGAGTGTGTGTTGAGCCACTGAGGTAAAGGGAATTTCCTCAATGAATGCTTCTAAAGGAATGAGGCTGAGACAGAGATTTTTAGTTGCCTTCCTATATTCAGTTCCTATTCCCTGCCTTCCAAGCAGAATCCCTCTCCAGCTCTTCACTCTTCCCACTAGCCTCATGTGCTCCAGGAGAAGGAAAGCCCATTCTCAAGTCCAGGAGTGATTTTGCCATGATGTTCAGAAATGGACATAAGACTCAATACAGGGCAATTTTATCTAAAGAAAAGTTTAAAGTTCTAGAACTTTCTAAAAAAGTTCTTCTTTGTTCTTCTGGAAAACTGTCTGGAAGTGACTCTATTCTTTCTCTAGACATTGCCAAATATGGATATGAGAGCCCAACCTGGAAACAGACTGAGATAGAAACCAATCCGAAGAGAAAGGTAGTGTCAAGAGAGTAAGAATGGAGCTGGAGTCACACCTTATGCAAATTTTGAAACCTATCTTTCCTCTATGCTTCCAGATATGTAAACCAATAAGTGTATTTAATGCAAATTAAGTTGAGTTTTGTGTTGCTTTCACTCAAGAGCTTTCCAAATATTACAGAGAACCTCACCTTATAAAAGAATAAAACACTTTCTTGAACTAAGACAGGGAGAAACTCAATGGAAGTAAACATTGGAATTTTTCAGTCTCTAAAAAGAAGATTTAATCAGATTCAAAGAATGATATTGACTCATAAAGGAGGGATAAAGGTTTTCTATCTCTCCTTCAGAACAATTTTTGTGGGAGAGTAAATGAAAAATGAAGAGTGACATTTTGATTGAGCTGGAGGGAGAGAGCAGTTTCCTTTTGAGAAAGGTTATAAGCTTTCAGGCCAGGCTCAACAGACATGAAAAGGGAGAGGAGATAGTCTTCGGACAGCACTTCTTTTAAAAATAGAAAAGGAGGCATTGCAGCCATTACTCTAGCAGCATGGGAGACTCAGATCCAAAGAGACCTAGCAAAGAAAAGACTTCTTATGACTGAAAGGATAAATACATCATACCTCTATCCTCTTCTGAGTTCTAAGCCAACTGAGAAAATGAAACAGAAATTAATTATAAGTACAAAAATATTAGTGTTATTGCTAAATTCTCCGGATTGCAGAATACAGCTTTAAGCTTGGCCACACATTCTTTTTATTATATTCCTGCTCCACACCCTAAGTAATTGAACTTACATACTCAAGCACAGGACGTGCATCTGGATAAATTAACGTGTTCTGCCGTCCCCTTCCCTCTCTTACAGGGACGGAACTTGCCTCTTGCAAAGTTTGTTACAAGGAAGAACAGAACAAAAACTACACTCATTACTCTCAAGACAGCTCCTCAAGAGATAATGAGACTTAGGTATTGGAAAGAGTGTTACTATTAATCACCTTAACCTTGCCTACATTAGAAGGGGGAACCAAAGGATGTCAGACTCCCAACATCCCATTAATGAGCTCAATCATTCTTCCCCCTATGTAGGAAGGTCTAGAGGAATGGCCAGGGAGCCTATAAGTGCTATTCTAACAATGCCTCTGAGGTCAATATTTCCTCATGGACAACAGAGGACAGGATGATCCTGTTCCCCTAACAGGAGACAAGAATTCAAGGTGCACCAACTGGCATGACTCAATTCCAGAGGGAGCCCACATCCAGTGTACTATTAAGAGATGCTTCTTAAAGCTGTAAAAGAGGGCACATGGTAAAGACCACTGGGAAATCAGCTCTTGAATATCAAGATAGGCATGTCAGGTAGATGTAGATAGATACAGCCAAATTCAGCCAAGGAGACTGGGAAGCTCAGTGTAGAAAATGTCAAACACGACCACGTATATTTCAAGATGACAAGACTTAACTTATTTCAAGATGACAAGACTCTTCCTTTTGAGGTAAAATTACAATCACTTACAGGCTTTCAACTAATATTTCCAGAGCATTTCTACTGTTTCAATGATTTCATTAGAAAATACTAGATTTTCTTAAATATCTATTGAGTTTTGTCCTATATTATATTTTTGACTGAAGCAAGGATAGGAGTTGGGTGGAGACTTCTGACTAAGGAAGGTGAGAGTAACTGAGATTTGTGTGAAGGGTAGAAGCTTTCCTAGACCCAGCACTCATTAACTTCACATATCTCAGGGTAGAAGCATCCTCATGTAGAATCTAGAGGAATATGATAGGAAACAAGATATTGGGCCCGTAAAGGAAGGCTAATTCTATATATGGCAGAAAAAGAACATGGTCAATTTATGAAACAGGCTCGCATTTCTGGAGATCGGCAAGACCTACTTGAAAGGAACAGGAGAAAAAGAAAAATGAAGGAGAAAAAGAAAAATGAAGGAGAAAAAGAAAAATGAAACCTAGCAGTGCAAGTTATGATGGGGAAGACTGTTTCTGCTGCTATTGAAGGAACAGGTGATACTCAACATGTGGACAATTCGAAAGCTGAAGAAAGACAAAGTGCAAAGGAGTAGGGGATACAGGGCCTCACTAGACCCTGAAGTCATACGTTTTATTGTCATCAGCAACCATGTGAGTCCAGGATCTGCTAAGTGTGTCTTTTCAGCTGAGACAAATGTGGGGACAAGGTAGGACCTACCTAGGGAAACTAAAGTCTTTTGGAGCAGGAAGCAGTAGCAGCAACCACTGTGGCACAGGGTTACAACTGGTTTATTTTCAAGGTAGCCTCTCCTTCCAATGATTAAGACTGGCCTCTATGAGATGATCTTCCCTGGACTCTAACTCACTGAACGTGCAGTGATATTTTCCAACTTTCTGAGGCATAACCAGCTATAGACTAGCCCATTGTGTCAACAGCAGCAGCTTCACAAATATTTATTGGGCACCTACTGTGTGCTAGGCCCTATGAAAGTGCTTTCATGTGATCTGATTTACTTCATCATCATCATTACTCCCAGACATGGTTATCTTACAAAGGAGGCAACTGAGACCTGGAGAGAATAAGAGATGCATTCAGGGTCACACTGCCTCAAATGGCAAACCTAGGACTCGAACCCTGGTTTCTTGACTTCAACTCCAGCACTCTTTCCCTTCAGCACTTTGTTCTGTTCCCACACTCTTCCAGCAGTAGTCTCAAGTGCCCTTACTATACCCCAACAACTCACTTCAATTCAGAAACACAGCATGAAACTAGAATTATTTGCTTGGTGTATTACTTTGCTAGGGCTGCCATAACAAAGTACCACAGACTGGGTGGCTTAAGAAACAGATATCTATTTCCTCACAGTTCTGGTGCTGGAAGTCCACAGTCAAGGTGCCAGGAGGGTAGGCTTCTCCTGAAGCCTCTCTCCCTGGCCTTGGATGGACATTTTCTCTCAGTATCTCCATCCCTCTGTGCATATCTTTGTCCAAATCTCCTCTTCTTATAGGACACCACTCAAATTAGATTGGGGCTTACCCTAATAATCCCATTTTATCTTAATCACCTCTTTAAAGAGCCTATCTCCTAACACAGTCACATGTTGAGGTACTGAGAGTTAGGTAAGTCTTCAACAGGTGAAATGAGGGAGGCTACAACTCAAACCACAACACTTAGGTAAAATATGATTTCAACTGTATGACGGTGTTTTCAGTTTGCAAAGCACTTTCCAACTCATTACTCCATCTGATCCTTCAAAACATCACCATTGGATGAGGAGAAAACCAAGAATTGGAAAGAATGTTAGTTGTGCAGTATCACAAAGCTAGCAAGAGGCCCATGTAGAATTCTTGCCCAGGTTTGTTGGTTTGCTTCTTACCACAGTCTAGTGGGCACCCCACAGCTCCATATTGTCTCTGTAGAATTATTTCTATAAATTAGAACTTGACTAAGACAACAGATGACATCATGCCCAATGCATACATTCAGAATGAAAATATTCAACAGATGCCTGAGTTAACCTCAGAAGAGGTTATGGAGACAGATGAGAATGACCGTTTGGTGTCCTCTATGCAACAAGCAACATAAATTTGTCCAGAGCCCCCAGAAGTTTTGTAAGGACCCTGTTGAGGGATAGAGTTAGGAACCAGCAGGGTGATGTGGGGGCTGATGCCAGAGCCTTGTGGCAGACCCCATCAGTGTCTGTGCAGAATCTGTTCTCTGTCCTCTCTTCCTTCTAATGGTGCCATGATTTGTTCAGATTGCTGGAAAGATCTATTGACCTTCAGGAGAGTGGCCTGTACTCCATCCTCAGTTGGGGATGAATCGTGATTACTTGTTTATGACTGAGTTGGAGGTGGCCACGTGACAAATTCTGGCAGTGGGATGGCCCCAGATGTGTACTGGATAGATCTTCTGGAAAATCTTTGCTATCCTGCTAATGGAGCAGATTTGTCTGATGTGGGCCTTCTGCTTATTTGACCTTCCCTCTTCCTCCTGCCTGGAATGTAGACATGATGCCACCAGGAACAGTAGCCAGTGTATCACAAGGTAGCACAAGTGAGGAGAAAAGCCACCCATCTCAGGATGGCAGAGAAGAAAGGTGAAGGAGTTGCATCTCTGAGGACTTCACTGGGCAACGTCCCTCCCAGACTACTCACCTTTGGGGTTCATGCAATGCGAGGAGCATGAATGTTTTTCCGCCAGTGTGGTTTGGTTTTTTGCTTGGCTGCTTCTATTGTTTTCTAGTACCATCTAAAAGGAAGCCTAGACTCTGAAGGGTGATTCTCAGTGCTCACATCTCCATCTACAAAGCCTGGGCTGAGCGAAAGAGCTGGCTCTGGGTTCTGGCCATTCAGGCTCCGTTGATGCTTTCTTTATATAAGAACATTCTGGCCAGGCGCAGTGGCTCACACCTGTAATACCAGCACTTTGGGAGGCTGAGGGCCTATCATGAGGTCAAGAGATTGAGACCATCCTGGCCAACAACGTGAAACCCCGTCTTTACTAAAAATACAAAAATTAGCTGGGCATGCTGGCATGCGCCTATAGTCCCAGCTACTTCAGAGGCTGAGACAGAAGAATCCCTTGAACCGAGGAGGTGGAGGTTGCAGTGAGCTGAGATTGCACCACGGCACTCCAGCCTGGCAACAGAGCAAGACTCCATTAAAAAAAAAAGAAAGAAAGAAAGGATGTTCTACTAATGAGGATGCTGTTGGATGCTGTGTTTTGTGTTGACTGACTCAGCAATGGTAAGGCTCCACCTTCCCAGCATCAGCACAGGGCTCAGTGAACTGGTTTCAGACTGAAAGGTGGAGAAGTCAGCACTGCCCAGGGACTCATGGGAATAGCCAGATAACCAAGAACTAAACACAAGGCATTACCCAATCATCTCAGCAAAGGTATGACAAAGGGCAGGGAGATCACATTTAGTAAACACCTACTACAAGCTTTGTTCAGTATTTTCATGCATTCGACAAATATTAGTGAGTGCCAAGTGTGTACCAAGCATTACTGCAGCCATGGAGGTCACAGGCAACACACAACACGAACAAAAATCCTTATCCTAGTTTATATGCAGGTCAGAAGAGGTAAACCATAAACATCCAAACAAGTTTGATATTCAAATACATATATGCACACAAACATAAACACATGTATATATTAGATATTGATAATGTTTACAGGTTGGCAGTACTGTGGCAAAAACACTATAAGGAAGGGAGATGAGGTGTTGGGTAACACTTCCCCTGCTGTGTTCTCATTGGCTTCAGCCTGCTCATCTGTGAAATGAAGGGCTTCCACCAGGTTTCCTTCATCTCTGGAATTCTTTGTGACTATAACACACTTCATCTGCTTATGGA
>NW_022161937.1:0-9444 GCF_008728515.1 Papio anubis
GCACCTTTGGGGTGCAGGTATGTCAGTGACCTGAGCTAAAAATTTCCAAACCCCTTTTTATCAAGTTGTCCTGAAACCAGTATAGGCTGTGGAATACCGTTTTCTCCTTTTCCAAGACCTTTACCAGGGGTGTATCCTTGAGTTAACATTTGTGCAGTAACTATATCATTTGGACTACACATTATAATTTTCATTTGAGCGAGCAGATCTCGCCCCCACAGGTTAACAGGTAGGTAAGGGATGACAAATGGCTTAATGAGGCCTGAATTGTTTTCTTTATCTGTCCATGTTAGGTATTTAGAACTTTGTTTAGGATTACTGCTTTGCCCAATTCCTCTTAAGTGAGTTAAAGTCTCTGTAGTAGGCCAATGAGAGGGCCAATCTTCTTGTTTAATGATAGTTACATCGGCCCCTGTGTCTATTAGCCCAGTGAATGCCTTCCCGTCTAACCATAAGGTTAGAGAGGGTTTTTGATTTGTAATTGGTTGCACCCAATATATATCTGATGATCCGAAACCTTTTATATTTCTATTAGAGTGTTGGATATTATTATCTGTTTTAACCAAAGGTAGTAGGATTAACTGAGCTATTCTAACTCCTTGAGGGACAGTAATAATACTATCAATAGCTCTGGCCATAATTTTAATTTCTCCTTCATAATCATTATCGATAACTCCAGGGAGGACTTGTAAGCCTCTCATGGTGACACTACTTCTTCCTAAAAGTAGCCCAAAAGTGTTAGGTGGTAAGGGTCCATATATTCCGGTATTTAAGGTTTGTGGTCCCATTTCAGGTGTTAGTACTGTGTGGGAGGTGGAACTGAGGTCCAGTCCTGCACTTCCTGGGGTTGCTCTACTAAGCTTTGAAATGGATTGCTGTTGCTGGCTGGAACAAAGCTGACTGCCCCATATGCTTGTTTCGGGGCCTGGGGCTGGCCCCTCATCCCGTTTCCCTGCCTGGGGGATAAAGGATTTCCCTGACTGTCAGTTTTAGATTTACATTCGTTTGCCCAGTGCCTTCCTCTTTTACACCTTGGGCAAAGGCCTGGGATTTTCGCTTCTGGATTTTTATTTTGGTTTTCATGGCAATCTTTTGCAAAGTGTCCCCTTTTACCGCACCTAAAACATCCTCCTTTATCTTTACTTTTGTTAATGAGGAAGTCTCTTACTGTTTGGCCGCTAAAAGCGGCGGCCATTGCTAGGCCTTGTTGATATGAGGGCCCAATATCTGAACAAAGGCGAATGTATCCTGTTAAATCTGTTTTCTTTCGATAAGGTCTGATTGCCGCTTGGCAGGCGGGGTTAGCGTTTTCATAAGCTAACTGTTTAACATAATCTACACCCGTTTCTGCATTTCCAAAAATTCTACCTGCCGTGGTCATAAGTCTATGCACAAAGTCTGAAAATGGCTCATCGGTTCCTTGTTTGACTGCTGTGAGCAAGGCCCCTGGATCTCCTTTAACAGGAAGTTTTCTCCAGGCCTTTGTAGCGGCAGCCTGGATTTGTGAGAACAATCCAGGATCATATTGCATTTGGGCCCGAGTGTCTGCATAATTACCTGAACCAGTTAACATATCAAAATCCCAACCGTTTCCTGCCTGTTGATTTCTTTTGGCTGTATCTCTACAATTTTCAAAGAACTCTGACTTCCAAATTAAATGGTCTCCCCCAGAAAGGACTGCCCTAACTAAGGTATTCCAGTCTGTAGGAGTGAGCCAATTATCAGCCACAGATTCCACTATAGCAAGAGTATATGGAGCAGTAGCCCCATACTGAGAGGCAGCAGTCTTTAACTCTTTTATGATAGTAAAATCAAACCCAGTATGATGTCTCCAAGCCTGTCCCTGTTCATCTATGGTTTCAGTGACCGGAAAAACGTCTTTGGGGGAGGAGTCTTCTCTATGTCGGCTAGCAACCAACCCCCCCTCTTGGAACATGTTGTCCAGGCCGCTGAGGTGGGCGCAAGGAACCCTCCATAGCGTCTGAGTTGGGTATTTTTTCATTTCCTGTTTTTAGCTTTTGGAGCCTAATTATCAATGATTGATGTAACTCTTCAAGTTTAATTTGCTCTTCTAGTTGAGCAATTTTTTGTTTTAATTCTTCTTTGGGATCTATTGCTGCCATAACAATGGGCGCAGAAGCCTCATTATGTGTCTTATTATATGGGGGCGGGTATGAAGTAAAGGGAGGCAGATCAGGGTTGTGATATTTAGCTGCCTCTTCCTCTAAATCATCCCAATTTATGTCTGATTGATTAGGCTTATTAATTTCCTCCTCTTTTTGAAGCATTTGTAAAATTGGGTAGTTTTTTGGTTTGTTTTCGTGTGGCATTTCTTTATCTGTTACTGAAGGAGACTTAATTTCCTCATGATCACTTTCGAGGGAAATGAGATCCTCCTCCGTATCTTGCGGAGGCTTTGCGAGGTTAGAGCGGGAGCTAACCTTTAAAATATGCTCTGTCTGAGCGACCGCAGCCATGACTTGCGGATCGGCCTCCTTCTTATCTATTAAACCTCTAATGAGGTTCCAATAAGAGAAGGCAGTCACAGGAATTTTTTCTGGCCCAGAAGTATTATAATAGTCCTGAAAACAATCCCCTACTCTACGCCATCTTTTAATATCAATAGTTCCTTCCTGTGGGAACCAAGGGCAAATGTCTTTTACAAAATCAAAAAACTTAAACAAATCATTACCTTTAACCTTTACTCCTCGTATCTTTAAAGCCTCTTTTAATTGTCCTACATAGATCTGATGCTGACTTAATTCTTGTCCTATTTCGGACGCGCCACTTACCTTCGATTCAGATGCGGCAGGTTCCTTGTTGATGGAGAAGAGTTTAGCTCTTTTGTCCTTGTTAGCGATTAGGCCGTCCTTTGGCGTCTCTTCCTCACCCAAGGTCCCTAGTTTCAGGTCCCTGTTGGTATACGTATCCGGCCAGCGGGATCGTCAAAGCAGGCCCTGGAGGGAGTGGGAATTTGGGGGACAAAGAGACATGAGAAATGGAACAAGACAGTGCTCTGATCAAGTCTCGTTGTAAAACGTGTCTAATGCCTTATATACACTTGGAGGGGAAAGGGGTTGCTTGGGCCAGAGAAGCAGGAGATGATCTCATCAGCGGAGGTGTAGCTAGGTAGAGTGTGGTTTTCTCTGGTGGGGCGTCATGTTGCGCTGTCAGTTGGTAATTTTCGGGTGCAGGATGGTGCCTGTGCTACAAAGTAACAATTTTAGCAGCGCAGCGGGGGAAAAACAGGTGAAGAAAAACAGGGAAAAGAAGCCATCTTTTATGAGGTATTGATACAAAGAGAAACAACAAATCTAGAGGGAGGGCAGCAATTTTCGCAGAGGGCGGGGAAAACAGGTGAAGAAAACAGGAAGAGCGCCATCTTCTTTTATGAGGTATTGATGCAGCCAAAGAGAAACAACAAATCTAGGGAGGAGGTAGAAGGTGGAAAGGAATAGAGCTCATGCTTGTTTAATCATTATATTGCTATGGCCGCAGAGTTCGACACAGACTGTTGCTTTTAAAATTTTTCCAAGTGAGCATGACTGATTAAGGCTATTTTTCCCTTAATTTAAATTCTCTAGTTTGGTTTCAAATAATATTCTAGTAAAATCATTTTTTTACAGTGAATATAAAGTTTGAAAAATCTCCAGTTATAATGAAGCTGATTTTCAGTGTGTGCAGTAGAAGTTTCCAGTTAATAAGGTTAAGGAATCTGAGCATTCACCTCTTCTCTTAACTATATTTCACAATGTTTTTTAAAGGTTAACTCATCGCTGCTTCAGATATCCATGTTTCAGATCTATTGTGCTTTCATTATTGAAGTAGATTTTAGTATATCTACACTCATTATGGGTTCCAAAATGCTATGCCTTCTTCAGCTCTTTCTCTAACATCTAGGGTGTTATAATTGTTCATTAAACAGTCACTTCTGAAACAATTGTGTTTTATGAGGCAGCCCATTATTCTCCTGCATGAGGCTCTGAAATATTTTATGGTGTTTTTATTGACCTTGCTTCTTCTGTTGCATATTTTCAGCAATTTGCACCCACAGTTATGACATGGTCATCACATTCTACATTATTGTTTTGATAACTGAGATCTCGTCAAAATAAAATACTTTCTACTCATCATCTGACTTTTTTATTGTTCTAAAAAGAAATGCCTGGACATCGATTTCTGGTTCAGGATATGAGGAGCTTGGAAGTCACCACTCAGTTATAACCAGTAAGGAGATGAACAAACTGAAAACTCAACAAATCTTAGACCCATAAGGAGAGTCAGGACACAGGGCAAAGCACTGCCTGCAAAATTAGAGAGACAGACAGGTAGATGCAGAGAATCACAACTTACTAGAGCAGAAACCCTTGAGTAGAAACCTCTGTAATAAGAATGAGTGCCAGGTTAGTAAAACCTAAACTTTAGTTCACTGAAGCCTCAGTATACACAAGTATGAGAGTCAAAAACTCAGGGGGACCCAGCTATCCAGGGAGCAATCCCCACAATTTTGTGAGTTTTTTCCTTCGGGAGTTTGACCAAGTTCTCACAGCAAATGTTGGAAAAAAAAAAAAATCTCTGATTCTTTCAGGAGGCAGAGAGAAAAAAGAGCCATTTTGAAAGACACTAGATCATTCTGTTCTTAACAAAGTCTGCCAAAGATACTACTTAGTCAGAGCCTAAGATGCTGGAGTTTTATCAGAATGCAACTGACCTGGGGGAAAATAAATATCCTACTCTAGCGCTAAGCTTCCATATGAAGAAAGAGAAATACCTAACACTGGCTCATCCAACTTAACTAAAGGTTGGTGGAGAGAGGCTGAAAAGCATTTGTGAATTCACAGTCCAGAGACATGTGTTCACCAAGAGACTGAACCATAACATAGGACAATAAAATGCTTCTCCTCCTCCTACAACTTACTAGCACATTACTAAAGATTTATATAGAGCAAGTCCTTTTATTCAGGACAACATATTCATGTATTTAAAAAAATCCAAAGACAAAACAATACAGTTTGCAGAAACAAGAAGTATCAGAACTGGACTGGAATTCATCAGGGATACAGGAATTACAAGAGCAGAAATTTAAAACAACTATTAATATGCCAAGGGCTCTAATGGATAAAGTAAACGGCATATAAGGATAGATGGGCAGTATAAGCAGAGAGATGGAAAATCTAAGAATCACAAAGAAATGCTAGAGTTCAAAAACACAAAATGAAGAATGCCTTTGATGAATTCATTTGAATATGGGACATGGCTGAGGAAAAAGTATCTTAACTTGAAGATATCTCGGTAGAAACGTCCAAAACTGAAAAGAAAATAGAAGAAAAGACTAACTAAAAACAAACAAACAAAAAAATGTAATATCCAAGAACTGTGTGAAAGAATAGAACAACCAATAACTGGGACAAATACAAAATATGTAACATTAATGTAATGAGAATACCAAAAGAAGGAGAAAAAAAAGAAACAGAAGAAATATTTGAATCAGTGATTAAATTAACATCAGATACCAACCTACAGATCCAGGAAGCTCAGGAAACAGAAATGTAAAAACAAACACACAAAAAACTACACCCTGGAAGTAGGTATAATCAATATTCAAGTTGCAGAAAATCAAAGGTAAAAAAAAAAATCTGAAGGAAGCCAGAAAGAAAAAATATTTTACCTATGGAGGAGCAAAGGTAAAAACTACATCCAACTTCTCAAAAACCATGCAATCAAGAAGAAAGCTGACTGAAATACTTAAAGTGTTGAAAGAGAAAGTTTAAGAACCTATCATTTAATAGCCTGAAAAAATATTCTTCAAGAATGTGAGAAAAGTAAAGTCTTCCACAGACAGACAAAACTTGAAAAAATTTTTGCCAATAAACCTGCCTTGCAAGAAATGTAAAAAGAAATTTACAGAAGAAAAATGAAATAGCCCAGAAATTCAGGTATACTTAAAGAATGGAAGTGCATCATGGTGGGAATAAGTGAGGATAAAATTTTAAAAATTGTATTTCTTGTTTTTAATTGATCTAACAGCTAACAGATTGTTCAAAAGAATAATAGCAGCAATGCATTTCATTATGTATACATATAAATGTGTATGCTCACTTATGCTTATGTGTAAGTTATATACGCATGTAAAATAAATTGTTCTATGTATGTAAAATAAATGACAGTAATAGTACAAGAGATAGGAAGGATGAATTTGGATTATTTTGTTATGATAAGATACTTGCCCTGTGAATTGGTATAGTGTTATTGGAAAGTGGACTTAAATTAGTTGTAATACTACAAACTCTAGGGTAACCACTAAAAAAAGTTTAAAAAAAAAAGAAGGTATAACTTATATGCTAAGAAAGGAGAGAAAATGCTCAATTAAAACCACCAAAGGCAGAAAAAAGAAGAAGATAATAGGAACAAAGAGGAAGGGCAACAAATATAAAACAGTAACAAATATTGAAGATATTTATCCATCTATATCTATAATCAGTGTAAACATCAATGTTCTAAGTACACCAATTAAAAAACAGAGATTGTAAGAGTGGATCAAAAATAAGACCCAGTTATCTCTTAGTTATAAGAAACTCACTTAAAAATATAAAGATACATCTAAATTAAAAGGTAAATGGGTGGAGAATGATATACCATTCTAACATGAAGCCAAAGACAGTGGAAGTAGCTATATTAATTTTAGACAGAACTTCACAGCAAGATAAGTTATTAGGAATGAAAAGGGGCCCTACGTAATAATAAAGAGTTTGATTCTCCAAAAAGACATAACAATTCTCATCATGTCTGTGCCTAAAAACGGAGCATCAAAATACACAAGCAAAAACAACAAATCAAAGAGCATGAGGCAAAAATTGATAGAACTGCAAGGACAAATCGATGAATTCATGATTGTTGTTGGAGAATGTAACACTCCTGTACCAAAAATGAACAGACCATCAGGTAGAAAATCAGCAAAGATATAGTTGAAATCAGAACTCCCAATCAACTGGATACAGTTGCCACTTACAAACTACTTTATTCAGTAACCCTAGAATAAACATTCTTCTCACACTCAAATAAGGCATTCACAGAAATAGACCATGTTCTAAGCCATAAACATGTTCTTACAAATTAAAAAAATAAAAATCATACAGTGTCTGCTTTCAAAGCATAATGGATACAAAATTATAAGTCAATAGCAGAAAGATGGCTTGAAAATCCCAAAATATATAATAATTAAATGGTTCACTTCTAAATAATGCATGGGTCAAAGAAGAAATTTCAAGAGAATTAAAACAAAAGTTGTGGACTAAATGAAAATGAAAATAAAAGAATATGTTGAATGCAGCAAAAGCAGTGTTTAGAGATAAATCATAATACTGAATGTTCTTATTAGAAAAGAGAAAATGTGCCAAATTAATAATGTAAGCTTTTACCTTAAGAATGCTAGGGGCGGAGCAAGATGGCCGAATAGGAACAGCTCCAGTCTCCAACTCCCAGCGCGAGCGACACAGAAGACCGGTGATTTCCGCATTTTCAACTGAGGTACTGGGTTCATCTCACTGGGGAGTGCCCGACGATCCGTGCTGGTCAGCTGCTGCAGCCCGACCAGCGAGAGCTGAAGCAGGGCGAGGCATTGCTTCACCTGGGAAGCGCAAGGGGGAAGGGAATCCCTTTTCCTAGCCAGGGGAACTGAGACACACAACACCTGGAAAATCGGGTAACTCCCACCACAATAAGGCGCTTTAAGCAAACAGGCACACCAGAAGATCATATCCCAAACCTGGCCGGGAGGGTCCCACGCCCACGGAACCTCCCTCATTGCTAGCACAGCAGTCTGTGATCTACCGAGCCTCCCTCATTGCTAGCACAGCAGTCTGTGATCTACCGGCAAGGCAGCAGCGAGGCTGGGGGAGGGGCGCCCGCCATTGCTGAGGCTTAAGTAGGTAAACAAAGCTGCTGGGAAGCTCCAACTGGGTGGAGCTCACAGCAGCTCAAGGAAACCTGCCTGTCTCTGTAGACTCCACCTCTGGGGACAGGGCACAGTAAACAATAAACACAGCAGAAGCCTCTGCAGACGCAAACGACTCTGTCTGACAGCTTTGAAGAGAGCAGTGGATCTCCCAACACGGAGGCTGAGATCTGAGAACGGACAGACTGCCTGCTCAAGTGGGTCCCTGACCCCTGAGTAGCCTAACTGGGAGACATCCCCCACTAGGGGCAGTCTGACACCCCACACCTCACAGGGTGGAGTACACCCCTGAGAGGAAGCTTCCAAAGCAAGAATCAGACAGGTACAGTCGCTGTTCAGAAATATGCTATCTTCTGCAGCCTCTGCTGCTGATACCCAGGCAAACAGGGTCTGGAGTGGACCTCAAGCAATCTCCAGCAGACCTACAGCTGAGGGTCCTGACTGTTAGAAGGAAAACTATCAAACAGGAAGGACACCTACACCAAAACCCCATCAGTACATCACCATCATCAAAGACCAGAGGCAGATAAAACCACAAAGATGGGGAAAAAGCAGGGCAGAAAAGCTGGAAATTCAAAAAATAAGAGTGCATCTCCCCCGGCAAAGGAGCGCAGCTCATCGCCAGCAACGGATCAAAGCTGGACGGAGAATGACTTTGTTGAGATGAGAGAAGAAGGCTTCAGTCCATCAAATTTCTCAGAGCTAAAGGAGGAATTACATACCCAGCGCAAAGAAACTAAAAATCTTGAAAAAAAAGTGGAAGGATTGATGGCTAGAATAATTAATGCAGAGAAGGTCATAAACGAAATGAAAGAGATGAAAACCATGACACGAGAAATACGTGACAAATGCACAAGCTTCAGTAACCGACTTGATCAACTGGAAGAAAGAGTATCAGCGATTGAGGATCAAATGAATGAAATGAAGCGAGAAGAGAAACCAAAAGAAAAAAGAAGAAAAAGAAATGAACAAAGCCTGCAAGAAGTATGGGATTATGTAAAAAGACCAAATCTACGTCTGATTGGGATGCCTGAAAGTGAGGGGGAAAATGGAACCAAGTTGGAAAACACTCTTCAGGATATCATCCAGGAGAACTTCCCCAACCTAGTAGGGCAGGCCAACATTCAAATCCAGGAAATACAGAGAACGCCACAAAGATACTCCTCGAGAAGAGCAACTCCAAGACACATCATTGCCAGATTCACCAAAGTTGAAATGAAGGAAAAAATCTTAAGGGCAGCCAGAGAGAAAGGTCGGGTTACCCACAAAGGGAAGCCCATCAGACTCACAGCAGATCTCTCGGCAGAAACTCTCCAAGCCAGAAGAGAGTGGGGGCCAATATTCAACATTCTTAAAGAAAAGAATTTTAAACCCAGAATTTCATATCCAGCCAAACTAAGTTTCATAAGTGAAGGAGAAATAAAATCCTTTACAGATAAGCAAATGCTTAGAGATTTTGTCACCACTAGGCCTGCCTTACAAGAGACCCT
>NW_022161938.1:0-9443 GCF_008728515.1 Papio anubis
GCTGTTGTTTGCTGTTGTAGTGTGAAAGCCACGATGATTCTATGTAAGCAAACAGGCATGACTGAGCTCCTATAAAACTTTATTTACAAAGCCATAAGGCAGATTAGATTTGGCCTGTGGCCTATAGTTTGCTGGAATTGATGGAAGGGAACCAGGTAAAGAAACCAGGAGACAAAGGAAGCTTTTGCAGTAGTGAACTATAGTTTTCTTGTCACACATCCTTGGACTAGTATCAGTGTATTAGAAGGTTTTCACCCATCCATGGTGAAATAAATAAAGTTCAGAATCTCAGTTACTCATTTTAATATGTTGGCCTTTTTTTAGTGTTATGCTTTTTTCATTTGTTTTGCTTAATTTTTTTCATGTAAAAAACGCATTAATAGTTGGCATTTTCTTTTAAATAAAAACTATTTTGTAAATGTTTATGTTCCCAGTGGTAGTGGGAATATAAAGCAGAGGCAGAAAAGAGGTATAGTCAATATGATTTAGTGATAATTGAATGAGAAAGGTTTGGGGCACAGAGAGAAGTGTTCACTTCTGATTTTCCAGTGACTAGCACAAGACAATTTGAAAAGTGATTTTTTTCTCTTGGGCTCCCCGCCCCCCAAAAAAAAAAAAAAGGATTTTTTACCTTCTCATCCTTGGAGCCATTGGCATTAGCTATGGGCCTGATAGTTTAAGAAAACTTTATTCTTCAAAGTAACATTTTGATAAATAGTGTAATTCTTTATTACAGCAAAACCATTGCTTCAGTGGGCAAAACTCTAGAGGACAGGAAAAGACATTCTTGAAAAAAGGTGGTGATGCCCTGAAATTCAGCAAACTGCAGGGGCATGTGTTGTTCTACCCCAGGTCAGAGTGTGTCAGTCATCACTCAATGCCACTCACAGACCACCAACTTCAGAATACCTAGGTGTAAAGGTCTGTACAATAGTCGTAACATAATAATGTAAACAATTTTACGTTATTAATAATTATTATTTATATTATACAATTACACAATGTAAACACTATTAAAACATGTTTGTCTTCAAAGAATGGCCTTGGTTTCTGTGGGCAGTG
Organism: Papio anubis; assembly: GCF_008728515.1. Lineage (NCBI taxonomy): Eukaryota > Metazoa > Chordata > Mammalia > Primates > Cercopithecidae > Papio > Papio anubis. The sequence goes on from NW_022161938.1 coordinate 1,063, forward strand.
TCTCCTCATGGAAAGGTAGTGCATTCCTGCTAAATCACGGACAAAACGGGCCCCCAGGAGCTCCAGGCTGCAGCAGCAGCTTCTCATCTATGTCCTTCACTGCATGTTGTTGTTGACTTTGAAAGCTCCTTTTTGTCTAGTTTTATCAACAGAGCTGGTATTTCATGAGGATCTACTACATGCCAGGGCTCCTATGGCACTGCGGTCTTGTTGGTTGCCAAAAGGCAGACCACAGGCCGTCTTGAACATAAAGTGCAGAAAGCAGGCAGGATTACCACCCATGGGCCTCGGCCTTCTGTGGCCCTGGCCAGATTTAGAATTTGGGACAAGGCAGGACAAGCTCACTCGGAGCAGCGTGTCGGTGGCTGGGGCCTGTGCATTGCAGGCAAAGCCAAGGTGGCTCAAGGAGCAACCAGCCACTTCTGCTAGGCTGGGCCTGGGATTCAGAGGGTGGTGGTCCTCTGCGTGGGGCCTGCAAGCCTGTATTTTCCTTCTGCAGTGCCCTAGCAGAGGTTTCCCAAGAGGCTCTGTGTTTTATTTAATTTAAGAGACCAGAATAACTAAAACACGAAACTGAATTGAATAAGAAAGTGGCAACCTTTAATTGCAAATACGCACACACACACGCGGGCGAGGTTCTCCGGTCCTCAAGTGTGGGGCCAGAGAAGTCGCGCTGGCTCCTGCCGGTGGCGGACTTTTATGCATTGCTACCGGAAAGGGGAGGGCAGTGGGCGGGATAGGGGCGTCTCCATAGGCGTGGCTGGGTAAGTTTCGGTTTCTTCAGATTGATATCACGTGGCGCATGCTCAGTTGATCCACACTTTCCCAGGCACGGGCAAGTTGGTGGTGAAGAACCCGGAAGCAACAGGGACTGCGCCATTTTGCTCACCTTTTTCCATCTTGTCCCTTTTCCCTCACCCAAACACTCTGCCTCTGCGGCATGCTTCTTCCTGGAAACGGTGGGAGGTGGTTTTCCAGGGTGGAAGCCTCACCAGTGGTTAAGCACTGTCTTCTTGATGCTGACCTCGTGACAGTGAGTTCTCATGAGATCTGGTTTTATAGCAGGGTGTGGCACCTTTTTCCTCTCAGTCTGCTCCTTCTCCTGCCACGTGAAACATCTCCTTGCCCCTTGGCCTTCTGGTGTGATCAGGAGGCACCTGAGTCCTCCCAGAAGCAGAAGCCACTGTGTTTCCTTTGCAGCCTGCAGAACCGTGAGCCAATTAAACTTTCTTTATGATCATACAGTTAGTACTGTGAACTCAAGCCATGAAATGCCTTCAAGGCCTTTTCCCCATTGTCTTGGCAATCAGTGCTCAGCTTCTTTTCATGCAAATATCTGAAGCCTGCATGAATTTTTTCTCTGAAATTGGACTTTTCTTTTACCACATTGCCAGGCTGTGACAAAGATAGCTGACAGTGTAGAAGCAGGTTCAGAAGTGGATAAAAGACAGAGGTCAGGAGAGTTGGGAGATCTTAGAAGACAGCAAGGTGAGGAAAAGTTTGGAGCACTGTAGAGAATTGTGAAATGCTTGTGATGAGAAGGCTGACAGAAGGATGGACAGTGAAGGCCAGACTTAAAAGGTCTCAGATGAAAATGAGGAATTTCCTGTGAACAAAGAGCCAAAGGTTCCATTTGATTCTGGCCTGACAGAGCGTGGCTGCACAGTGACCCTGCCCTGGAGATCTGTGAAACTATGAGCTTGGGGGTGATGATTTAGGATGTATCTTGTGGAATGAACATCTAGGCAGCATAGCTCAAGAGGTGTCCTGTCTGCGTCGAACAGCCTGTGTTATGTGTGAGCCTAAGGAATGACCTCAAGTTGGAACTTCTATTTAAAGGAGAAGCAAAGCTCAAAAGTTTGGAAAATTTGCAGCCTGGCCAAGTGGTCAAAAAGAAAAGCTATTTTCTTTTTGAAAATAGGATAGCTAACAGCTAATAGCTAATAAAATAGAAAATAGCTAATGGGGAAAATTCAAGAAGGCTCAGGGTATTTGCATAAAAAGGAGCTTAGTGCAAGCAGCCAAGACAAAGGGTCAAAGGCCTTGAAGGCATTTCAGAGACCTTTGCAGTGGCCCTTGCTGTCTCACAGGTCCGGGGGCCTAGCAGAGATGAATGGTTTCCTGGGCCAGCTGCATGGCCCGGCTTCTGTGTGCATCCTCAGGACACTGCTGCCTGCATCCCTGCAGCTCAAGCTCCAGCCATGACTGAAAGATGCACAGATAGAGCTTGGGTCACTGCTTCAGAGGTGGCTCCAAGCCTTGATGGCTTCCACATAGTGTTAGCCGTGGGTGCACAAGAGCAAGAGACCAGAGGCTCGGGAGCCTCCGTCTAGACTCCAGAGGATGTAGAGAAAAACCTGGGTGTGCAGGCAGGAGCCTTTCCAAGACCAGAGCCTCATGGAAAACCTCTACTAGGGCAGCAAAGAAGGGACATAGAGGGTTGAAGCCCCCACACAGAGGAGGCTCCATTCTCCAAACCCCAGATTCATAGACCCACCAACAGCTTGCACCCTGAGTGTGGAAAAGCCACAGGCACTCAACATCAGCCCTGTCCATGAGAGGCAGCCTTGGGTGCTGAACGCTGCAAAGCCACAGGCAGATCACTTAGAGCCTTGGGAATAGCCCCCACACCCCTGTGCCCCGGATGTGGGACAAGGATTCAGAAAGGATGATTTTGGAGCTGTCGGATTGGGTGACTGGCCTCCTGGGTAATGGATGTTCATGTATCCTGTGAGTCCCATCTGTGTTTTGTCTGGCAATTTTTTTTTTTTTTCTGTTGCCTGGAATGCTTAGCCATTGGCTGTACAATCATTGTACCTTGGAAGTTAACTAACTTGCTTTATAATTCAGAAACTCAGGGGCAGAAAGGACTGTAGCCTTGTCCCAGATGAGACTTTGAGGTTTGGACATTTCAGTAAATGCTGGAATTATTTAAGATTTGGGGGAGTGTAGGGAAGGCATCATTGTATTTTGCAGTGTGAGAAAGATAGGAGATTTGGGAGACCAGGGACAGAATAATATGATTTGGCTCTGTGTCCCTACCAAAACTCCTGTGGAATTGTAATGGGAAAAGTTAAATGTGGGGACTGGTGGATGGTGATTTAATCATGGTGGACAGTGGAGGTTGGAAGGTGGGGGTGGTGAGGAGCATTGCATGGATTGTGGTGGGGTTCGGGGGAAAGGCAGGGGTGGGAGGCAGATCCTTCACAAATGGTAAACACCATCTTTTTAATGCTGTCCTTCTGATAGTTTGCTTCATGTTTTAGGGGCTTTGAGATTCAATGAATACTAGCCTGCTGGGTTTTGGATGTGCATTGGGCCTGTGGTCCCATTTGTATTATTTTTTCTGGGAAATTTCTTCCCTTTGGGTTGAGAAAGCTTACCCAATGTCTGTACCATCATTGTACCTTAAAAGAACTCCATTTGGAATTCAGGGACTCATAGGCAGAGGAGACTGTAGCCTTGTATCAGATAAGACTTTGAACAACATTTAAGTTAATACTGGAATGAGTTAAGGCTTTGGAAACATTTGAAGAAGGCATGACTGTATTTTCTGTAGGGTGACATATGAGATTCAGGGGAGGGGTCAGGGAAAGAATAATATGGTTTGGCTATATTTCCCTAGAAAACTCATGTGGAATTGCAATCCAGAATGTTGGAGGTGGAGCCTGGTGGGAGGTGATTTAATCATGGATGGGAGAGGGTGGGGTTGGAGGGGAAAAAGGAGGTGGGTATTAGGGTGGTGAGGGAATGCTGGCTGTAGAAAAAGGGTGGTGGGAGGGGTGGGGGTAGTAGGAAGGAGGGAGGCTGGCCTGTTGGGAGGCGGGGCTCGTGGAAACCTGTGCTAGGACGGTGCCTGTGGCTGGGGTGAGGCCCGTGGCTGCTATGGGCTGGTCTGATGTTGAGTGCCAGTAGCTTTTTCCATACTGAAAGTGTGAGCTGTTGGTGGGGCTATGAACCTGGGGTTTGGAGGATGATGGCCTCCTGCATAGGGGTTCCAAGCCCATGTTTTTCTTCTGCACTGGCATAGTACAGGTTTTCCAAGAGGCTCTGCCTCTGCCTCAGGCTTCTGCCTGGAAACAGTAGGGGGTGGAGGTGGGTTGGGGACTGGATCCTTCACCAGTGATTAAGCACCATCTTCTTGATGCTCACCTTGTGATAGTGAGTTGTCATGAACTTCCTCATGGTGTTAAGCCACTGGTTGGATGGAGCATGAGACTAGAGGCTTGGGAGCCTCTGCATAGATTTTGGAGGATGTATGGATATGTCTGGGTGTCCAGGCAGAAGCCTTCCAAGGCAGAACCACCGCCAGAGAACCTCTACAGGGCAGTGGAAGGAAAATGCAGGAGTTGGAGCCCCAGGAGGCCACCATCATGCAGACCCCAGATTCATAGACCCCACAACAGCTTGTACCGTCAGTGGGGAAAAGCTACACGCACTCAAAACCAGCCCAGCCCATGAAGGCAGCCCTGGGGCATAAACCCTGCAAAGCCACAGGTGCAGAGCTGCCCAAGGCCTTGGGAGCCCAGCCCTTACATCCATGTGCCCTGGATGTGGGACAAGTTTCAAAGAATGGTACAGGTTGTAAGTTGAATGACTGGCCTTCCGGTTTGGAGTTTTCATGGGGCCTGTAAGTCCTTTCTGTGTTTTGTTCTTACTGGCAAAATTACTCCTTTTGGCTGGGAATGCTTACCCATTGCCTGTATAAGCATTGTACCTTGGAAGTAGTTAACTTGCTTTATATTTCAGAGGTTCATAAGACTAAGGATCTGCAACCTTGTGTTGGATGAGACTTTAAGCTTTGAACATTTGTATAAATGATGAAACATGATGTAAGACTTTGGGGGATTGTAGGGAAGGTATCATTGTAGTTGGCAATGTGAGAAGGACATGAGATTTGGGCCAAGGACAGAATAATAGAAGAGGCTGGCTCTGTGTCCTACTTGAAACTCATGTGGAATTGTAATAAGGGGAATGTTAAAGGTGGGGCCTGGTGGAAGATGATTAAATCATGGTGGAGAGTGGGGGTTGGAAGGTGGGAGATAGGGAGAATGGGGCGATTATGTTGGGGGTGAGGGGTGAAAAATGATGGTGGCAGGTGGATCCTTCACAAATGATTAAACATAATCTCCTTATTTCTGTCCTTGTGATAATAAAGTTCTCTTCGATTTTGGAGCTGTGAGAGACTGAATGGATAAGCCCCTTGGTTTTGGACTTCCGGTAGGCCTGTGGTCCCATCTGTATTTTGCTGGAAATTTCTTCCCGTTGGATTGAGCAAACTTACCCAATGGTTTGTACCATCTTTGTATCTTGAAAGGTACTTTTAAGTTCCAGGGGACTCATAGGCAAAATGGGACTGTAGGCTTGTCTTAGATGAGACATTGAACTTTTTACATTTGAGTTAATGCTGGAATGAGTTAGGACTTTTGGCAACTTTTGAAAAGGTATGATTGTATTTTGCTCTGTAAGAAGGACATGAGATCCGGAGGCTTCAGGGTCAGAATAATATGGATTGGCTGTGTTTCCCTACAAAATCTCATGTGAATTGTAATCCTGAATGTTGGAGATGGGGCTTGGCGGTAGGTGATTTAATCGTGGATGGAAGGGGGTTGGGGTTGGAAGGAAAAATGTAGGAAGTATCAGTAGGAGTGAGTTGTAGCCAGTAGGAGTGGTGAGAGGTGGTGGTAGGTGAAGTAGGAGGAAGAGGGGAAGTAGCCTGTGCAGGAGGGCGACTCATGGAAAACCTCTACTAGGGCAGTGCTGGCACAGGCTTTAGCCCCCATGAGAAGCTGCTCTCATGGGCTATGTGAGTTAGTGTTGGCGCCTGCTTAGCTTTCCATACTGAGGGTGCATACTGTTGGTGGGCTTATGAGTCTGGGGTCTGGAAGATGGTGGCCCCTCCCTGTGGGGGCTCAAGCCCTTATATTTTTATCTGCACCTGCCACCATAGTAAGGAAGTTTCCCAGAGGCTCTGCCTCTGCAGGAGAGCTTCTGCCACCTGGAAACAGTGAAGCGGTGGTGTGTGTGGTGGATCCCTTCACCAATGGTTAATCTTCTTGGTGCTGAAATCTCTCCTGATGATGAGTTCTCATGTGATCTGGTTGTATAGCAGGGCTGTAGCACCTCTTTCCTCTCTCACATGGCACACTGTTAGCTGCCATGCCAGAACACTTCATTGCCACTTGGCCTTCTGAGGTGTGGTTAGGAGGGTCCTGATCAGCGTGCACCTGCTCCAGTGGACCTAGTCAGTTGGGACTTGGTCAGTGAGGCTTATTTAGTGCTTGGCGTGGTCAGCAGGGGTCTGCTTACAGAAGTCTCAGGGGATCTAGTAGTGGGAACGGTGTTGAGTGGGGACCTATTGACAGCCAGTTGTTTGAGCAATGCAATCAGTGCAAACCTGGGCTGTGGGAGCGACCAGTAGGAGACCTGATTAGCTGGGAATCCAGTGGCCACCAATTCAGCATGGGCCAAGGTCTCTTGTGAGCAGGTCCAGGGGTGCCTATTCAGTGGAGGAGGGACTGGTCACATGGGACCTAGTCAGCAGGAGCCTGAGAAGTGTGTGTCCTCATGAGTGAGGCCCTTGCCAGTGGGGCCCTGAGATGGGGAGCAACCTGGTCAGTGGAGACCTAATCAGAGGGCCTGGTCAGAGGACTTGGTCAGTGGTGGCTTTTGTAGCACCCGGTCTATGGGGTGACCTGGTCACGTAAAGGGACCTGAGCCAGTGGTGCCTGTTTGTGGGGCCTACTTATTAGGGTTCCAGTCGGGGCATCTGGTCACCTCAGGCCTGGTTAGGAGGGGCCTGATCAGTGGCAGCCTGTTCCCTAGAGGCCTGGTCAGTGGGGCCTCATCTGTGGGGGTCAGGCAGTGGGGTCATGATTGGTGGAACCTGGTAGAGTGAAGTCTTGTGTCCGGTGGCGACCTAGTCAGTGAGAACTTCCTCAGTGGGACCTGGTCAGTGAGGAATACCTTGTCCAGTAAGGACTTTGTCAGTGAGCCTGGTCAGTAAGGACCCAGTCAGTGGTGCTTGTCCAGTGAGGCCTTATCAGTAAGGTCCTGGTCAGTGAGGCCTTGTCAGTAGGGACCTGGTATGTGAGGCCTTGTCAGTGAGGCCTTGTCAGTGAGGTCCTGGTCAGTGGAGTCCTGGTCATTGTGTGCCTGGTAGTGGGGGCATGGTTAGTGGGGCCTGGTGTTGGGGGTCTGTGTAGTCCCGGTGAGGGTGTGGTCAGGAGAGCCACAGTGGTAGTGAGGTCCCTAGTTAGGAACCTGGTCAGTGGGGACTGCTGAGCACTGCTTGGAGAAGCCAGGTGTATTGTGTGTTATCAAGGGCCCTGTGGACAGCTGGGATGGTCCAGTGGTGCCCAACAGCCCAGTCAAAAGTGGACAAAGCAGGTGTGTGGATGGACCTGGGAGATCTTGCTCAGAGATTCTGACAGGACAAAGGTACAGTGGCCGGAGAGATGGTCACAGTCTATGGGCTGCACGTAGGATGGATGGAGGAAGCCAGGGAATAGGCAAGGTGGACAGCTGGGGTGCAGGGAGAGGCAGGTGCATGCTGGGGGTCAGACCCTGTGAGGACTGTGGGGGGTCAGGTGGGGTGGGCTCCAGGTGCACCCTCAGTGCACTGGGCAGGTCTCAGGACAGGCTTCCTGGATCCCACCCGGGTGATGTGGTCACTCCCTGGGGGACTGTTGTCAGGCCCTGGTCACCCATCCTGGGCAGAACAATCCCATCTCAGGACTGGACGTTCTCAGATCCTGCAGAGGGTACAGCATCCAGCCCAAGAGCGGCAGCCCCATGGTGCAGCCTGAGCTCTCCTTGGGCCTGAAGCAGCCCCTGCCAGCCCTGCACTCCCTGGTCTCCCAGGTCCCGCTTTTCCAGTGTCAGCCGGCAGGGAGGACATGCCCTCCCTTCCCTATGTGTCTCCTGGGCTGAAATTTGTGGCGCATTGGGACAGGGATGGTACTTCCCTCAGGCCCATTTAGGGAGGGGCCTGGCTCCCAGCCTGGCACAGGTCCTCAGCTCTGCCTTGGTTGCCTTAGAATGAGATGGGTCAGTCCGCACCCTGAAGGTAAAGGTAAGAGGCTGTCCCTGCTGTGTGCTAGGCTGGTCTAGGGATGGAGGACTTAACAGGTCTTCCCAGTGTGTCAGGCCTGGGCAGCACTCCCCTGTCTCAGGACTCAGAAAGTCCAGTCTGGAGATGGGATTGTTCTGCCCAGGATGGGTGACCAGGGCCTGTCAACAGTCCCCCAGGGAGTGACCACATCACCCGGGTGGGGTCCAGGAAGCCTGTCCTGAGACCTGCCCAGTGCACTGAGCGTGAACCTGGAGCCCACTCCACCTGATGCCCCCACACAGCCCTCGAAGGGTCTGACCTGCCAGCA
>NW_022161939.1:0-9432 GCF_008728515.1 Papio anubis
GACCTCAGGTGATCCACCTGCCTTGGCCTCCCAAAGTGCTGGGATTATAGGCCTGAGCCACTGCACCCAGCCAGCTCTTGGGTTTCTTTTAACAAAGATTTTGGGGGCAGATCTGTGCTCTGAGGATAAAGCTAACCACCCTAAAAACAAGAGTCCTTCTCTGGGGATCGTCCATCTCTCCCAGTGTCCCCTCCTTGAAGCCCATGTCCCCTCCCTTCTCCACGCCCTCCAAAGACTTTCACATTCAGAAGGAAAGTCAGGCATCTTTAAACAAACAAACAAGCAACTGTAGATGTTTCAAGCTAGCCCTACAGGCTTCCAGCTCTCTCCCTACCCTTCTTCTTATTCCCCCACTCCTGGCTCCTAGTCAATGACTAAAACTCTCCAGGAGTATTTATGGAGAGGGTATCTATTGTTGACCTTGTGATCGCACTAATCCTTGGCTCGGGGTTGCTCTGCTCTGCTCTGAACGAGTCACAAGGGTGATTGGGTGGGAGTAGGGAGGAGGACAGTGCCTCATTCAGGAACAGTACATTTATTTATAGAACAGGACTTTTCCTCTTCTTCCTAGAATCATCTGTTAATGCCGCGGTTGCCATATCCTCAAACACTCCCTTTGGGAGAGAGATGATGGGGGCCCAGGACTTCACAATTAAAGGTCAAAGTTCTCAGAGTCAGGGCACCAAAAGACTCCTCTCCCCATGTCTACGGACAAACCCGGAGAAGCTCAGATTCCTAAGAGCTGTGGACAACTGGGCATCGTGATTTCCTCGATAGCCCCAAAGGTATAGCCAAATGCTCCCTCCTGGAGACACATGACTCAATGCCTGCGGGGTGGGGAGTGGGAGCTCAATTCCTGGGAAATTCTGGCCTCATTCTGGCAGTATTTGGGATCTGCTAGGCCTAATAATCCCTTTTATATTCTTTTATTTTTATTTTTTGAGACAGAGTCTCGCCCTGTCACCCAAGTTGGAATGCAATGGTGCAATCTTGGCTCACTGCAACCTCTGCCTTCCAGGTTCAAGCGATTATCCTGCCTCAGCCTCTCAAGTAGCTGGGATTGCAGGCGTGTGCCACCATGCCTGGCTAATTTTGTATTTTTAGTAGAGACGGGGTTTCACCGTGTTGGTCAGGCTGGTCTTGAACTCCTCACCTCAGGTGATCCACCTGCCTCAGCCTCCTAAAGTGCTGGGATTATAGGTGTGAGCCACCGTGCACAGCCAGCCCAATAATTCCTTTGGGGGGTTCTGAAAAATAGGCTGGGAAATTGCTATGGATACGAGAGTAGGGAGATGCAAAGGGCATCACCTTGTTTATCTTGTAGCACATGATTGCCACTATTTGAATTAAAAAAAAAGAAAAGAAAAGAGAAGAAAAATATAGGGCTTCGGGCAAGGAGTGAAAATGAAGGCCACTTGCATAAAGCTGGAAGAGGACCCTCAAATCCACAAGGCCTGCTTAAGCTTGGAAACATGTAGCCCACAATTATCTGCTGCCCTGTGTGACTGATTTCTTCTTGTGTTCAAGTTCTGACTGAACCAGACAGCAAATCAGTTGTGGGCAGAAGCCTTAGGGAACAGAGCTGGGTACAAAATGAGTTCTCAGAAATCCCTTGTGGATTTTCAGTCGTGGATTCTTATAAGTGACTATCATTAGCATTAAAAGATGTTTTTTGAGGATGGTGATGATTGATGATAATAATGTTGATGTTGATGATGATGTTGATGATGATGATTGATAATGATGATGATGATTGATGATGTGATGATGGCAAAATCCTACTGGAGGAAGGAACCCTGTGTCTTTTTTATTTCTTTCTTCCCTCTGCCCAGAAAGTTCAGTGCAAATAGTAGGTTTTAAAAAATAATTTGCTAGATTATCAAATAAATCATAATTATAATCATTCCATGTCTCTCAAATAAAACCTTTCTTTCTTTTTTTTTTTTTTTTTTTTGAGACAGGGTCTTGCTCTGTTGCCCAGGCTGGAGTACAGTGGCACGATCTCAGTTCACTGCAACCTCCACCTCCTGGGTTCAAGTGATCCTCCCACGTCAGCCTCCCAAGTAGCTGAGACTACAGGCATGCACCACCACTGGGCCTGGCTAATTTTTGTAGTTTTTGTAGAGATGGGGTTTCACTATATTGCCCAGGCTGGTCTTGAACTCCTGCGTTCAAGCAATCCGCCTGCCTCAGCCTCCCAAGGTGCTAGGATTACAGGCTTGAACCACCACGCCCAGCCTGCACATGGGACATCTAAGTTGCTTTGTGGTGACTTTGATTAGGCTTGAAGATTTTCTTTCTCTTAAAGAAACAAAACAAAAATAGGATCTTGGGAGCCTGGTGATCAGTTCTCCATATAGCTCATCTGAGTTTGTGCTATCACAAGGTAGTGGTTCTCAAACTTGAACCTTGCATCAGAATCACCTGGAACTTGTTAAAACACTAGCTGGGGCTGGGCACAGTGGCTCATGCCTGTAATCTCAGCACTTTGGGAGGCCGAGGTGGGAGAATCACTCAAGGCCAGGAATTTGAGACCAGCCTGGGCAGCATAGTGAGATCCCATCTCTGTAAAATGAGAGCCTGTCACTATGCTGGGTATGGTGGTGCCCCTGTGGTGCCAGCTACTTGGGAGGCTGAGGTGGGAGGATCATTTGAGCCCAAGAGTTAGAGGCTACAGTGAGCCATGATCATACGACTGCACCCCAGCCTGGGCAACAGAGCGAGACTCTGTCTCTAAAGAAAAAAAGCAAAAACAAAACCCACTGTAGCTGGGCCCCAGAGTTTCTGGTTCAATAGCCATAAAGTAGGTCTCAAGAAGATGAGATGTTAAAGTTCTCATGCAATGCTGCTAGTCCTAGTGATCTGGGGCCCCATCTGAAAACCGCTGCCCCAGGGTGTGTTAGCAATGTCTCAGGTTCTCCTACCTGGAACTTTATTTGGGGGGCTTAAGAAAAGTCCAGGAAATGGACGCATAACTGTGTAAAGAGACCTATGGAGAGGTCCCTCAGAGAATTCTTCTCAGAGGATTGCTGCCCCCATCTCCGCAAGGGCCCACTTTCTCTAGAACTTAGACATTGTGGAAGTGGGACAAAGGTTGCTGAGAGACCACTTGGGGATCCTGATCTAATCTGTCTACAGGCTCATCTGTCCACCCGTCTCTGCCCACCTCTCCACCCATCTCTACCCACCTCTCCACCCATCTCTGCCCACCTCTCCACCCATCTCTGCCCACCTCTCCACCCATCTCTGCTCACCTCTCCACCCATCTCTACCCACCTCTCCACCCATCTCTGCTCACCTCTCCACCCATCTCTTCTCCCCACTCTGACCCCAGGTGATTTTTCTAAATCAGAAACTGGATCATCCCAGCCTCCTGCTCAGATGCCTGTGATGGTGAGAGACAGGACTAGCTGGATTTCCTAGGCCAACTAAGAATCCCTAAGCCTAGCTGGGAAGGTGACCGCATCCACCTTTAAACACGGGGCTTGCAACTTAGCTCACACCCGACCAATCAGGTAGTAAAGAGAGCTCACTAAAATGCTAATTAGGCTAAAATCAGGAGATAAAGAAATGGCCAATCATCTATTGCCAGAGAGCACAGTGGGCGGGACAATGATCTGGATATAAACCTAGGAGCCAGGAATGGCAACGCCCTTTGGGTCCCCTCCCATTTTATGGGAGCTCTGTTTTCACTCTATTAAATCTTGCAACTACACACTCTTCTGGTCCATGTTTGTTACCGCTCCAGCTGAGCTTTTGCTTGCTGTCCACCACTGCTGTTTGCCGCCATGGCAGACTCGCTGCTAACGTTCACCCCTCCAGATCCGGCAGGGTGTCTGCTGTGCTGCTGATCCAGCGAGGCACCCACTGTCGCTGGGGACTGGGCTAAAGACTCACCATTGTTCCTGCACGCTTAAGTGCCCGGGTTCATCCTAATCGAGCTGAACACTAGTTGCTGGGTTCCATGGTTCTCTCCCATGACCCACAGTTTCTGATAGAGCTATAACACTCACCGCATGGCCCAAGACTCCATTCCTTGGAATCCGTGAGGCCAAGAACCCCAGGTCAGAGAACAAGAGGCTTGCCGCCATCTTGGAAGCAGCCTACCACCATCTTGGGAACTCCAAGAACAAGGACACCCCCAGTAACAATGGCTCACGGTTCCTCCACAGCTTGATCCACGCCTGGCTCTTCAACCTTGCCTCCTGCTGCTCCTGACATCCCAGCATGCCTTCTCTTGCCTCCTTCCTCTGCACGTGGTTTTCCTGGATGTACAGTGTCTTTTCTATTCCCTCTGACCTGCATCCTACCCATAGGATTGTCCACCCCCATATCTCCAAGGAAAGTACACCTCCCTTATCTCCCCTCTGCTGGCTGCCATGGCCACAGTTTGAACCCCCAACAAACCCTTGTGACCAGAGTTGTTGCATTGGTGGCATTGGTGGTTTGCTCTCAGACTCCCATGCGGGGCTGTGGAGGAACCGGGACTGGGTCTCCTGAATCCTTAATATTCAGCATGCCACTGGGATTGTAGAAGGAGCTTGGTAAAGGTTTGCTGGATACATGGAGACTGCTGAAGACTCAGTGCTAACTGACCACACACTTCTTCAGTCATTATTAGTGTTACTGGAAAGGGGTCCTGATCCAGACCCCAAGAGAGGGTTCTTGGATCTCTCTTAAGAAAGAATTCAAGCTAAGTCCATACAGCAAAGTGAAAGCAAGTTTATTAAGAAAGTAGAGGAATAAAAGAATAGCTACTCCATAGGCAGAGCAACCCCTAGGGTTGCTGGTTGCCCATTTTTATGGTTATTTCTTGATTACATGCTAAACAAGGGGTGGATTATTTATGCCTCCCCTTTTTAGACCATATTGGGTAACTTCCTGACGTTGCCATGGCATTCGTAAACCGTCATGGCACTGGTGGGAGTGTAACAGTGAGGACGACCAGAGGTCACTGTCATGGCCACCTTGATTTTGGTGGGTTTTGACCAGCTTCTTTACTGCAACCTGTTTTATCAGCAAGGTCTTTATGACCTGCATCTTGTGCTGACCTCCTATCTCATCCTGTGACTAAGAATGCCTTAACCTCCTGGGAATGCAGCCCAGCAGGTCTCAGCCTTATTTTACCCAGCCCCTATTCAAGACAGAGTTGCTCTGATTCAAATGCCTCTAACACTCGGGAGACTCCTGGACACAAAACAACAGGCGAAAAAGTTGCGTAGGAGTGGGTTGCAGGTAAAGATGAGAGGCAGGGATGGAGAGGGGGTAGGTGGGATGACCAGTGCTCCCTTTAAGTCACCTACAGTAAAATGAACTCCCCTGGCTTTTGTTGTCCTAAAGCAGGGGTCCCCAACCCCTGAGCCAGGGACTGGCCTCTTAGGAACAGGGCCACGTGGCAGGAGGTGAGCAGCCCGCAAGTGAGCGTCATATGACTGCCTGAGCTCCCCCTCCTGTCAGATCAGCATCAGCATTGGAATCTCATAGAAGCACAAACCTTACTGTGAACCGCATGTGCCAGGGATCTAGGTTGCACGCTGCTTATGAGAATCTAACCAATGCCTGATGATCAAAGGTGGAACAGTTGCATCCTGAAACCTTCCCCACTCTGCCTCCCCTGGTCCATGGAAAAATTGTCTTCCACGAAACTGGTCGCTGGTGCCAGAAAGGTTGGAGACCACTAAAGGTTAGGGACCACCGTCCTAAGGCATAGTGACAAAAGTGTGTCCAGGAGTAAACAAAGGATGCTCTATAGGGCCTTGGGGGAAGGGGAGGAAGTTGGAGGTTTGCAGAAACAGAAGTAAGAATTTCCCAAAATGACAGTACCTTTAAGAGTTGCCTACCTGTCAGCTCCTGAGGCCCCAGGCCCCCAAACCCCTTCTTCCCCCTCAACTAGGTAGGAACATCTTTCTTGTTTCCTTTTGATTTGATGGCCTTAGATGGTGACAAGTTGCTTAGAGGTCCAGATTTTGTGTGGTGCCTGGGAAGACGAGGCATCTTATTTTGTACTTCATATGTAAGTCAGCTTCACTTCTGAAGCTATTTTTCTGCTTACGAGGTTGACTTCCAGACCATAGGATGAAGTTTATAATAAAAGCACCGGACTGACAATCGGGAACCCTGTTTCCCTTTTCTTGCAGTGACCAGCTAGCTGCTAGCAGTTGGGCAGTTGCATTTTCAACTTCCTTCACTGCTCAGGCAGCACACTTATTAAAACTGCCCACTCAGTTTATTTATGACTGTTGCAAACCAATTTGCAGAACTGTTTTCCATTCCGAAAGTTGTGCCTTAGAAAATTTGGACCTGCTTTCAAAGTTCTTCCAGTGATATCACTCCCTGCGAACTCCAACAGCCAGGGAAGTAGGATAAACAAAAGCAGCCCTAGTAGGAAGTTCTGCTTGATCTTAAAATCTGGCTGAATTTATTGGCTGAAACCACCATTGATGGAGTATTTCTGGTTGCCCTGCCTACCCTCTGCCCTCTGCCCCCGCCACCCCCATTCTAAATGGTGAGCTTCTGGGCCCTTCTGTTTGCATCTGCAAAGATACCTCCCCTGGGATAAGGGCCTATATTCTTCCGGGAACCAATTTAAACCCAAAAGGGCCTTTAAAAATACATTTAATAGTTGGAAAGGATCCCTCTCTTTTTAACTTCTGAGCTCATTCCCTCTGGGAATCAAGTGACATTTTGATTCCGGTGTGTAAGCTGTTTTTTCTTTAGATCGTTTTTTGTGTAAACATTCCTCTGCAAAATTATTTTCATATTCTAAGGAAACTTCTTTCAAGTGTCCAGTCAGACTGATTCCTATTCTGTTCCCTTCACAAACCCCCAGCTCGATGCTCTCTCAACCACCAACTTCCCCATTTCTCAACAGCTCATATTCAAACTGATTCTACTGTCTGTTAAAAGATTTCCCCGAGCAGGCACGGTGGTTCATGCCAGTAATTCCAGCACTTTAGGAGGCCAAAGTGGGCAGATTGCTTGAGCCCAAGGGTTCGATACCAGCCTGGGCAACATAGCAAGACCCTGTCTCTACAAAAAATTAAAACATTAGCTGCATGTGGTGCCACATACCTGTGGTCTCAGCTACTCAGGAGGCTGAGGCAGGAGGATGGCTTAAGCCTGGGTGCTGGAGACTGCAGTGAGCTGTGATGGTTCCACTGTACTCCAGCCTGGGAAACAGAGCGAGACCCTGTCCCCCAACCAAAAAAGATTTCCCCGACTTCCTGAAATTCCCACTTCTCAAATCTTCCCTGGGCTGTAGCCAAGGCAAGGTCGACTAGGCTGGACAAAGCCTGCAGAGGTCAGGGAGGGGAAGCTCATCCGGGGGCATCACTGTCTTGGCCCAGTGCCATCTGCGGAGAAGCCAGGCAGCCCTGACAAGGCGGACTCGGGACCAGCAAGACGGGTGCAGAGTTGGGTAGAGGACCATCCCCAAGGCTGAGCAAGGACAACAGCCGCTTTCTCACTGAGCAGCTGACAGGAGCCTGGCAGCCACAGTCAGAAAAGCAGGCCAATCAAGTTCTCTTCTGTCGCCAAGAACTCAAGTGCCCTTTCTGTGTTTGTTGTAGAGAAAGGGTCTCCCTGGGTTCCCCAGGCAGGCCTCAAACTCCTTGACTCAAGTGATCCTCCCACCTCAGCCTCCTTTATTTTTCTTACATACGTCAAGAAAAGTAAAGTGGCTGCATGGCAAGAATCCCTAAGTAATAATCCTACCACTGCCACCAAGTTACTGTGTGGCCTTGGATGGTCACTTTGCTATTAATATCTTGCATCCATAAACTCACAGAGCAGTACTAGATCATCTCTAAGGGTCTTGCCCTTTGGCAATAATATCTTCTGGCCAGCAGAAAGTGGCATGGCTTTGGCCCATCAGTATCGTGATGGGAGCTTCAGGTAGACATTTTCTTCCATCCACACTGGAGGGAAGGTCAGATTTTCCTCCCTACTCCTGGAATCTCCTGCTGGGACTGATATCACGCAGAGTGACAAGAGAAAAGCACGCAGATTTGATTGATGTGATTGATTGACATGTGCATGGGAGCCCTCACAAGAAAAATAAAGGCACAGAGAAGCAGCTTATACAGAGAGCTGAAGGTTTCTCTACTAAGTTGAATGATGAGTAGTATATTGTGGAAAAGTAACCAGAAAGATAAGGGTTAGTGTCACAAAGTTTGTTTGTAGTTTTCTCTCGGTTTTGACTCCTCAGCTCTAGTGATAAGAATGCTGGTTTCCTCCTACTTTAGGGAGGGCATCTCTCATGGGGGAGTTTCATCTCCTGCTTTTAGGAGGAAAAGGGGAGATCAGAGTCCTTCTTGCACCTGCTGGGTTTTTTTGGGTTTTTTTTGTTTTTTGTTTTGAGATGGAGTCTCCCTCTGTCGCCCAGGCTGGAGTGCAGTGGTGCAATCTCGGCTCACTGCAACCTCTGCCTCCCAGGTTCAAGTGATTCTCCTACCTCAGTCTCCCGAGTGGCTGGGATTACAGGCATGAGTCACCACGCCTAATTTTTGCATTTTTAGTCAAGACAGGATTTCATCATGTTGGCCAGGCTCTTCTTGAACTCCTGACCTCAAGCGATCCACCCGCCTCAGCCTCCCAAAGTGTTGGGATTACAGGCGTGAGCCACTGCGCCCAGCGCATCTGCTCTTTTTGAAGTGCATTTAGCCCAAAATAATTAATATGCCAAGGCAGCGTATTTTGGGGTGGCAGGTCCTAAACTCCTTCACTACTTGGGCATATCAAGTTGCTCAGTCCAGTCCTGACTTCAGCTCTCTTCTTGCAACACTGTGGAGCCAAGCTCCCCATGCCAATTCTCTTCCTTGATTTTCTGAGCTTGGATCTTTCTGCACCATTAAAAACAGAGGCACTAATTTGAAGAATTAGCTGACGTGGTCACTTGAGGTCATATAGCAGCTGTGGCCCTTCAGGATCTCACTTTTGCAAAGAAAACAAAAGAAGAGGCAAGAAGGTTGATTTGATAACTTCAGATGTTTAGGAAACAAAGCGTTCCGTTCCAAGCATTTAGATGTGGGGTGGAATCATGGTTCCTCCCGGGTTTTGTTCCCTATCAAATCATAACTTGGCCAACATTATCTGGCAAATGTTGTAAACCAGTGCTGTGGAGGACAGCGAAGAAACACTTCACTAATTCCAGAGCAGTTCTACAACACGAAGTCCTAGAAAAGAGGTACAGCAGACATTTTCTTTTTAGTCTATTACATGCAACAAACCCTTTGTCAGATGCTCTGATTGTAAGGAGACAAGTACAGAAACAGTACTCCGGAACCTTGAAATCAATCTGTAATCTACCACACGTGCAAAACTGGACAATTAGAGGAGTGCTTCTCAATGACTCGGGGGTGTACTGCAAATAATTTATTACTGGCCGGGCGCGGTGGCTCAAGCCTGTAATCCCAGCACTTTGGGAGGCCGAGA
>NW_022161940.1:0-9429 GCF_008728515.1 Papio anubis
CCTCTTTCTCTCTCTTTCTCTTTCTTTCTTTCTCTCTTTTTTCTCTCTTTCTCTTTCTTTCTCTCTTTCTCTTTCTTTCTCTCTCTCTCCCTCCCCTCCCCTCTCCTCCCTCTCTCCCTACCTCCCTCCTTCCCCCCTTCCCCCTTCCCCTTTCCCCCCTTACCTTTTCCCCCCTCCTCTCTTCCTTTCTTACTTCCTTCCTTTTCCCTTCCTTCCTTCCTTCCTTCCTTCCTTCCTTCCTTCCTTCCTTCCTTCCTTCCTTCCTTCCTTCCTCCCTCCCTCCCTCCCTCCCTCCCTTCCTTCGTTCTGTTTAAGACAGAGTCTCGCTCTGTTACCCAGGTTGGAGTACAGTGGCACTATCTCAACTCACTGTAACCTCAACCTCCTGGGCTCAAGCGATCCTCCCACTTCAGCCTTCTGAGTAGCTGAGACTACAGGTGTGTACTGCCACATCAGGCTAATTTTGTTAATTTTTTGTAGAGACAGGATCTTCATATGTTGCCCAGGCTGGTCTTGAATTTCTGGACTTAAGCAATCTTCCTGCCTTAGCCTCCCAAAGTGCTGGATTACAAGTGTGAGCCACTATACCTGGCCTCACTGTGTTTTTTCTTATACAACCACACCACGTGGGGCAGGTAGCACATACAACATAGATATACTAGACAAAAGGATGATTCATTTCCCAGGTAGGACAGACTGGGACAGCGTGAGATTTCATCACACTTCTCAGAATGGCATGCAATTAAAAACTTATAAATTTTTTAGTTCTGGAATTTTCCATTTAATATTTTTGGACTGTGGTTGATCATTGGTAACAGAAGCCTCAGAAAAAGAAACTATGGATGAGGGGAGAAAACTGTAGTCACATTAAGGCAGAACATAAAGACTGGGGACAGCTTTGCATCTCTTCAGGTAAGTCCAATGAGCTTGCTGCCAGCTTACAGAAAATCTTTTGGTTTTCAGAGCGTTTTGGGAGTGTGGAATGACAAAGGATTGAAGGTCTGCAATCAATTAGTTTGTATTGACTGCATAAATTAACAAAACATGCCTTCTACGTGCCCAGGCAGTGTGGTGGGACTGGCTCTAGAGGAATGAAATAAATCTGGTATGATCCTTTTCAGCTCAGATCTGCAGAGAAAACAGGCGGTTACACAATGAATTATCACGCACTGCTTCAAAAGAGAAGCCCTTGCTAAAGAGAGAGAGCCTGTGTCTTCATAATTATCAAAGAAGTTTATTAACCACCTCCCCCTCATACACACACACACACACACACACACACACACACACACACACACACACTGATCCCACCTCCACTCCAAGTAAAGTCAGTCGTGGACTTTGGAGTCTGATATTAAAGCGTATTTCTCAGTGTGGCTGAGGAACCAGAGGTGGGAGAGAGACAGGGAGTTTTCACTCAAGACTCTGGTGTTTCTCTGTTTCTTCCCTCTCCAGTAGGTCACAGTGTCACCCAGCTTGTGGGCCCAGACCACTTCAATGCAAAGTGAGATAGGATAATGAATGGACTAGAGGAGAGAGACACTGAGGAGATAGAGTTTTGATGTTACAGATTATGATCATAGAGGAAAGATTTTGAGCATAGGATTATATCGCTGATCTGATATTTTCCTTTATGCTTTTCTTCTTCTTCCTTTTTCTTTTTATTCGATGCCTTTTTCCTTCCTCTTTAACTCTACTTTCCAGCTGCCAAAGTTTCTTTTCTTTTTCTTTTTATTCCTTTTCTTTCTTTTCTTTCAAAAATGCTTTTTCTTTTCTTTTCTTTTTCTTTTTGATTTTTCTTGAGACTTTCGATTCTGTTTTTCCTTTTTCCTTTCTGACTTTCCTTCTTCTTCCTTTTCTGAATCTCTTTTCATTTTCATGCCATCCGCCGCCGCCGCGCCGCCTGCCGCCATGCCATTTTGAAAGATATGCCGATTTTTCTTTTTCTTCTTCTTCTTCTTCTTCTTTGAGCTTTTTCGCCGCCGCCATGCCGCCGCCGCTGCTTTTTGTTTTTCCTTTTTCGCCGCTTTGATTTTTCAAAGTTTTTGTTTTTCGATGAGAAAGATGGATGATTGACTTGATCTGATTTATTCGAGTTCGGAATGGAGTGACTGAGACGAACTGAGATTAGATAGATGAAAGATATTATATTCTGATGAGCCCCGCCTCTTAAAAGCAAAACAGCTGGCATGCTGGGTGGTGGCTCACGCCTTCGTAATCCCAGACTTTGGAGGCTGAGGCGGTGGATCACAAGGTCAGGAGATCGGAGACCATGGTGAAACCCGCCTCTACTAAAATAGAAAAATTAGCTTACGAAGCGGCTGGCACCTGTAGTCCCAGCTTTACCGGAAGGCTGAGGCAGGAGAACATGGAACTGGGAGGCGGAGCTTTTGCAGTGAGCCGAGATTGCACCACTGCACTCCAGCCTGCACAGAGCAAGACTGGCCTAAAAAGCAAAACAAAAACCTACAACTTTATGTATATTGATGACTCATATTTTCATGGAAAATTGAAAGACCATAAGATGGCAATTAAGGATTCTTGAGTCTGACAGATCCCTGCATCCAAATATCAGCTCTGTCTCTTACTGGAAAGCTTTTTGTTGTTGTTGTTGTTATTTAACTTAAGGAAGTTAAAAGCCTCCATTTTTTTTCTTCTGTAAAGTGTGGATTACAATCCAATGTCATAGGATTGTTGTGGTGATTAAATGAGATAGGTCATGAAAAATAAAGTGACTAGTATGACACAGGCACATGTTGCTATAGACCGGTCCATTTGTTTGTTTTTGTTTTTTATTTTTGAGACACAGTCTTACTCTGTCACCCAGGCTGGAGTGCAGTGGCATCTTCTTGGCTCACTGCAACCTCTGCCTCCCAGGTTCAAGCCATTCTCCTGACTCAGCCTCTCGAGTAGCCGGGATTACAGGCAAACACCACCACACCCGGCTAAGTTTTGTATTTTTAGTAGAGATGGGGTTTCACCATGTTGGCCAGGCTGGTCTCAAACTCCTGACCTCACATGAACCACCCGCCTCAGCCTCCCAAAGTGCTGGGATTAC
Source organism: Papio anubis (assembly GCF_008728515.1). Classification (NCBI taxonomy): domain Eukaryota; kingdom Metazoa; phylum Chordata; class Mammalia; order Primates; family Cercopithecidae; genus Papio; species Papio anubis. The sequence goes on from NW_022161940.1 coordinate 3,059, forward strand.
AGGTGTGAGCCACCACACCAGGCTGACCCATCCATTTGTTGAGTGTCTATGATGTGCCAAACTCTGTGTTGGATGCCAGGGATATGAAAATGAGTAAGGCAAAAATCCTGGTCTTTCAGGACCCATGGGAACCTATGTTAACTAGGTTTTCTAGGTATTTCAAGTGGAGTTTGAAATCAGGTTGGCTGATGTTTTCTTTTTTCAAAGAAAAACTGTAATGATTATCACACATTACATCCATGCTCATTAAAGAAACACTGGAAGAAAAAGTGAAATAGAAAAGCACATGATCGTGCAGTCATGTTACATTCACTCAGCAAATATGTGTTGGGCACCTACTCTGTGCCACCACTGGTCTAGGACCAGGGCACAACAGCGAGGGCGCCAGACGAGGGCTCTGCTCTCATCCTGCTTATGTTTTGTGAGAAGAGAGACAATAAACAGATAAAGAAGATCATTCCCCATTGTGGTAAGTGCCCTAAAGGAAGAGGGTGATTTTTTTTTTTTAGGTTTCTGAAATGCTTTCTAAAATTTTTATTTATTTATTTATTTTTTATTATACTTTAAGTTCTAGGGTACGTGTGCACAACGTGCAGGTTTGTTACATATGTACACTTGTGCCATGATGGTGTGCTGCACCCATCAACTCGTCAGCACCCATCAACTCGTCATTTACATCAGGTATAACTCCCAGTGCAATCCCTCCCTCCTCCCCCCTCCCCATAATAGGCCCCGGTGTGTGATGTTCCACTTCCAGAGTCCAAGTGATCTCATTGTTCAATTCCCACCTATGAGTGAGAACATGCGGTGTTTGGTTTTCTGTTCTTGCAATAGTTTGCTGAGAATGATGGTTTCCAGCTGCATCCATGTCCCTACAAAGGACATGAACTCATCCTTTTTCTATGGCTGCATAGTATTCCATGGTGTATATGTGCCACATTTTCTTAATCCAGTCTGTCACTGATGGACATTTGGGTTGATTCCAAGTCTTTGCTATTGTGAATAGTGCCGCAATAAACATACGTGTGCATGTGTCTTTATAGCAGCATGATTTATAATCCTTTGGGTATATACCCAGTAATGGGATGGCTACAAGAGGGCATGGGGTTGAGTGTCAGAGAAAGAGACTCTGAGGAGGTGACAATGGAGCTGAGACGAACTGCAATCACCGTGCAAAGGTCTGGGAGAAGTGTTGTTAACCAACATGAGTTTTTCCAGCGGTTTCTTTAGCCAAACACCCAGCTGTTCCTCATCTAGTCCCAGAGGAAAATGACGTAAAGAAAGCTGTGTTTTGCCAAAGACTTATAATTTAACCTTTCTGGTTCTAGAGCCAATTCTACCACTAGCAAGGAAATACTCTTAACTCTTTAGTTTCTTCTGCTTGTCAGAATTTAGTTTCCTTTAAGAGCAGATCAGATGCGTTTTGGCTCTTCTACTGAAATGGAGACGATAATTTATATTAATAGGAACATAACCCAAAAGCCCCAGGAAATGATCCTTCTCTAGATGTGGCACTCGCCAGGCCCTTTTCCAAATTTTATGTCCACGGCTGGTCTCTGGAGAGACTGGGTCGCAGCCAGCAGAATGTGGCCACTCTCTCTAAAGATAAAGTTGAAAGATGTCCTCAAATAGGTTGAGATTTATGAAAGAGGTTGTACTGACTTCCTCCACTGAGACTGTAACAAGAGGATCTGCACTCCAAGGAGGATTTGCCCAGATGGTCGTTCTTCATCCTGGCTGTCCGGCACAGTCCTGTTAAGTTTTTCTTTTCAGTAAAAGTCATTTATTTATTACATGTATGAATAAGTGTGTTTTAACTTTTATGCCGTTTTTGCAAATTTTCAAAAATCCTTAGTCATATAATGTATCTTCGTGTTAGATTCTAAATTCATGGTCATTACAGTTGAATGGAACTACAGGTGAATTACACTTTTGAATTCAATACGAAAGGCAGTTATTTGATGCTGATAAGTATAAATGCTTTCAAAATATAGGACAGGAAAACATACCCCTTCACCTTCATAGGGGAGATGTAGTCCTGCCTTCAACGGAGGAGACTTAGAGACGAAATTACCCACCCCAGCCCAACATTTATTTATAGCAAAAGCAACATTTAAACAAATTGCCATTCAAGGGTGGCTGAGAATACCATCATCAAATCAAAGCAATGTTTTATGTGCTGATGTTATCTTCTATCATTTATTGCTCCACGCATATTTAATATATGCACCTTCGCAGAAAGATTATAGATAGAATTTTAAAACAATAACACTCAATTAGTACTACTGTGTGCCAGGCTTTTTCTTAAGCCCTTTAAAAGCATTCATTCATTTAATTTTCACAATAACCTTCTGAGACATATATTCATTTCACACATGAGGAAACTGAGGTAATGTTTTTATTATCCAGTCCATATTTTAGATTATACTATCTTTCTCAAATTTTCATTTTGCAGTCTTCTTTTCCCCTTATTTTCGTCTCCTTCCCCTCCTCATACTATGTGTGTGTGTGTGTGTGTGTGTATACATATATATATATATTTTTTTTTTTTGACAAAGTTTTGCTCTGTCACCAGGTTGGAGAGTAGTGGTGCAATCTCGGCTCACTGCAACCTCCGCCTCCTTGGTTCAAGCGTTTCTCCCGCCTCAGTCTCCCAAGCAGCTGGGACTACAGGCACACATACCACCAAGCCCAGCTGATTTTTGCATTTTTAGTAGAGATGGGGTTTCACCATATTGGCCAGGATGATCTCAATCTCTCGACCTCCTGATCTGCCCGCCTCTGCCTCCCAAAGTGCTGGGATGACAGGCGTGAGCCACTGCGCACAGCCTACATCTTGTTTTTCTCACCTAATAAATACATTGTGAACATTTCTTTGGCTCAATAGATGTGAATCTAACATTCTTTCTAAATTGCTTCTTAACATGCCATAGTATAGGTGTTACATGTATATTCTTATATAATAGCATTTTTATGTCTAGAAGATCAATTTCCAGAAGTGGAAATGCTGGATGAAAGATAATGCATATTTTTAATATTAAAAGATATCACCAGGTTCATTTTCAAAATGGTGCAACAATTTACATTTCTGCCAGTAACATTTGAGCGTTCATTTCCCTGCATCTTTGCCAGAAGTGTGTATTATTCGTATTTCAGAGTTTTGATATTCTGATGCGTGAAATGGTATCGAGATGACAGTTTAAATTTCCTTTTAGCTTTAAAATATTATAGTTTTTTGTATGGTTTATGTAAAATAAAAATTTTACAATTTTTATTTATTTTTAATTACAGAAGCTTAAGACTTGTCATGGTGTGATAGAGCTCCCAAGATAACAGAAATTTAAAGAGTCATTTGAAGAAGTTTTCATGGCATGTCCAGTAAGCTGAAGAGACAGAACCATTGACATTTGGCCTAGACCTCCAAAATGCTTACACAAGTGTAGAAAGATCTGAGTGAGCAGAATTCTGTTTCTCAGTGCTCATTAGCTCCTGTGGTGTAGCTCAAGGCTTTTTCCTTTATTTTGTTTTTAGAGACTTCTTTTTAGATCTTCCTATGCTTCCCAAGCTGGTCTTGAACTCCTGAGCTCAAGGGATCCTCCTGCTTCAGCCTGAGTAGCTGGGATTCCAGGTGTGCACTGCCTCGCCCCGCTGGGGTTTTCCTCCTACTGACGGGTCTTTTGCACTCTGAAATGACTCCCTAAGGTTGACGTAATTTTGTTTTTTCACTTTAATAAAATGAAATATGTGATTTCTTATTTTCATTTCTTTTAACATGCTTATCTTTCTGATAATATCAACAATGCAAGGCAAAACAAAACAAAACAAAAAAAAACGTTTTTAGTGAGAGGAATAGATGAACACAGTTTTCTGAGAGAAAAACTCTGTCACCAGGTTGGAGAGTAGTCAGGAAGTCAGCTGTTGTTTGAACGGTCCCCAAAGTTCATATATTGGGATTTGGTGACAGTATGCTATCAGTTTCGACTTCTGGAAATTGATCTTCTAGACATAAAAATGCCATTATATAAAAATATATGTGTAACACCTATACTATGGCATGTTACACAGCAATTCAGAAAGAATGTTAGATCTACATCTATTGATCCAAAGAAATGTCACCATGTGATTATTAGGATATTGTTAATGATTGGAGCTTGAATAATCTATTGAAAAAAACCCACAGAAACACAGCAGTTCCTTGCATGGGCCTTCCACCCATATTACGTCTTGGAAAGATGGATGGATATTAGTGAACCATTGATGTGTTCCCTGTAAAATATTTAATTTAATAGTGGGGTGAGAAAACATTTTCACAACTCGGCCAGAGGGTATTATCTTTGCTTACATCCTTATTTACATGTATATTGCTATATAAATACAGCTGTAGAGCATTTGTTAAGAGCATAAACTCTGGAATCAAACAGACCTAGGGTCAAATCCTGACTGCCTTTTTCTAAACGATTTTGATGTTATTTAACTTCTATGTTCTCAGTTTTCTCATCTGTAAATAGGGATAACACTAGGATTTTATATGATTATTATGATGATTAAATGAGCTAATTTTTTTAAAGTGCTTAGAACGTGCCTTAAACATTAATATATGCCCATAATGTGATAGATAAAATTCTTCTGTATTGATTTAAATTTTTTCCCAATGATAGAAATAAATCACATGTAACATAGTATATTCAGACAGAAGTAATTTTAAAACTAAATCCTGTAGGGAGTTACAGATTTAAAAAAATGTCTGATAGCACAGTTTGGTGGTTCAATGTGGGTGTTGGCCTCATAGAGGTTTGGATTAAAGTTCCAGTTTTCTCACTTATTAGTTGAGTAACTTTGAGAAAATTATATAATCTTTAAAGCCTCAGTTTATTAAAATAAGAGTTATAATTTTACCTTCCTCGTTGAATTGCTTTGGGAATAAAATGAGATCATGTGTGTAAAGGGATTGGCACAAAGTAAAAACTTAATAGATAGTAGCTCTTATCATTATTCGGCTTTGCTCAATTTGGCATTAGAATTTGGGCAGTAAATATTAGGCAAAGTCCACCTAAGTAAAGCAACTATAACTATCCCTGAAGTGGTTCTTTAATTTGAGGACGTTATGAAGCTGACAAAAATTTTGTTGAAAATTGTTAATGTTTAAAAGATGCACCATCTCCACTTGCCCCTCACCAAGGAACAAACGACCCCTCCAAAAACTGGTTCTAGAACAGCCTGGATTACTCACATTGCCAGTTTGGGGGACATGCTGGCAGATCCCACTTTGTCTCAGACCATGTATCATTAGGATGTCTTTGCCTAGTAACAGTTTTAAATACTGATTCCAGAAAGTTCTTAGACTTTGAGTTTAGGTTTGTTAAACATACAATCTTTAAGTACTAAGGTTTATTTATTTATTTATTTTTAGAGAAAGGGTCTTGCTTTGTTGCCCAGGCTGATCTCAGCTACTAAGTTTTAACCAATGCTTTCTTTGGAAGGCATGGATTCATTTACCACGCTTTTCTAAATGCACCTCCTTGCCTTGGCTGTTGAATACCAATGACTGTTTATACAGCTGTCTCTCTGCCCTGCCTGACTTGTTCTGTACCTGTGCATTCTTAAGCCACTTGACTTTGCCAAGATCATTTAAAAATAGCATTTTTGGTGTTCTCTTGCAATAGGGAGGGCATTTAACTTTTTTGGGGGGTGGTAAAACTCACTTTTTGTGGGAGTCAAGGCAAAAATATTCTCCACTCTTGGGTGGCTCATTCCTCTTCCCAGAAACACAAACATCCATGGTAACCTTTTCCTTACTCCTATAGTTCAAGTTGTTTCTGCTTAATCACTTAATGTTTAATTTCCAGCACTGCTGCAGAAAACGAAAAAATGCAAGAAAAAATAAGAGAGAAAAAATCACTCCCCTAAGACAACACCCATCACATTTCAGTGGGTTGTCTTCTGGTCTTCAAGATTTTATTCCCTCTTCTTAATACAAAGTAGACAGTATATTCTTTCCACAATTTCTTTCTTTTTTTTTTTTTTAACCTTTCAATAGCTTTAATCATCTAATAATAAAATGATCTTACCTCAACAAAGAAAAAAGCCATATTTAATATTAAAACGAGAGACTCAAGACAATAATGTTTGCTATCACCATTGTTATCTAGTATTTTCTGAATTTACAGCTAATTTTGAACTGGTGAAACCTATGTAAGTGTACTATTTTAAAAACAAGTAGAGCTTAGTCATACTGGTAGGAGAATTGACAGAATCTTCAATGGAATTGAATCAAAACTCTTAAAACGAAGTTTTTTATATATATATATAGAAAAACTTAGTATGTTATTTTTTAAAATTACAAACCAAAGGCAAAGTGCTAATTTACACTA